>NC_046165.1:33890741-34105535 GCF_011064425.1 Rattus rattus | reverse complement strand
AAAAAGGCATGTTTTTCATCATATGCATATAAAAAAGGTAAAATGAAAAGGAAGTAGTACATGTTATAAGCATGTTAATATATACATCTGTTTGTACATGTATTATACATATATATACACACATATATATACATATACATGAGTTTGCATTCATGTATGATTGTTATATATTTCTATTAAACTTATACATATGTTAAATATATTTGTCTTTCAGAAAAGGTTTGTCAGCTATTGTAACCAACATGTGTTTACTTTTAAGATTTATTAGTTTACTTTAAGGACCTGTTTTCAGACACATGAGAAGAGGGCATCCTATCCCACCACAGATGGTTGTGAGCCACCATGTGGTGGGTTGCTGGGAATTGAACCCAGGACATCTACAAGAACAGACAGTGCTCTTAATCACTGAGCCATAGCTACAGGCCAAATGTTTATTTTAATAAATATGGTAGACTGTGCATAGGACACATTTTAATGATTTAAATGTTTTCATATTTAATTTTTAAAAGTAATAAGCAAAACTTTGAGTTAAGGCATAAACAAGATTTCTCTGTATGTTAAGGTAATTTCTTTCAGCATAAAGTGTATTTAACGTGAACTTTTTATAAAATACCTACATCTCCTAACAGAAATACTCAATATAGAGAAATACATCTTTAGTTAGTTCATTTCACAAGCAATTCACAATATACACACAAGTGTACTTCATAAAAATCAGTAATCTACCTCACATTTTGATCTGGGATAATTTGGTGAGATGAATTAGTCTGTGTATAACTATGTGAGAAAAGACAGAATCATGAAGGACAGACTATATTCCTAGAAGAAGAAAAATACAATTACTAAATCAAGACAGAAATTATATAGCATCAAATAGGATTTCGAATGCATAGCCAATACAGCCACAAAGAGATAACATATGGATAGAGGCAAGAAGGAACATACAATTCAGACTATGGCTGCCAAGATATTTGAGAGAATTTCAGGCTTAAAGCACAATATGTGCCAGAAAAACAGAGAAGGTTTCAAGGAAATAAATGGGTCTCCCTTTGCTTGAGCAAACCAAGGTCCTTTCAAATTTGTAAGCCATTCAGGTATTTATTTTGAAAGCAACTATGTACCACTGACTAAATTTGGAGTAGAAGTCTATTGCATAACAGCTTGGAGAATTACAACAAATGTCATGACAAAATGGGACCTATTGTTAAGGATTTAGTTTTCTCTGCAGATAAGAAAACATGTAATTATCACAGCTCAGTGGGAATCCTACCAAAATGTGTTAATGAGAGTTGGTCATGTGAGTCACCATATGCAGGAGAAAATTTGTGAAACCCAGCAGGAAACTGAGGCAGCAGGATGTGTAGATTGTGCAGGATCAAGTGGTCAGTAGCCATATTCTGTATTCAGGAAAGGATGGAGATACATTGGTTATACATCTCAAATCACAGTCTAACTTCTGAGTTCTTTTAGTATCTTTAACACCTTGGAGACCACAGGGGTCTAAACATTTTCTCATTCTCCAACACCTTCTGAGATACGCTTGGGTTTGAATATTTTCATACCTCTGTGAATGAACTTGAATCTGCAGAGAAGAGGGGGATTTATTCTGTCTATACTCTCCTTGAAGAACGGTAGTGCTAAGCCTGCCATGGATAAGGATAAAGAAATAATTATGGAATGAACATAAGCTTGTGAGTGAAATATTTTCAAAAATGCAATTGCTTATTAAAAAAGTAGAATGGGGTGCGTCTGCTCTAATGGTACATCCCAATGAAAATAGCACAAGGTCAAAAATACTTAATTTTAAAATACTTCATAGGTTGTTATTAATTCAGACTGTTTTTGACCTGTCATCACACAGTGTTTCTGTGTTATATACTTTAAATATTCTTATAGACATAGTATTCAACCACAGCTAATGTATGACATTAATCGTGTATTATATAGTCTTCCAGGCCCCTGAATCATAGTTGTATAAAAATGTATCTCAGTGTTGTTATAATCACGTGCTTACAGCAGCCAACATGTTAAAAATAGTCTTATAAATAAAATCACAATAATAAATATTACCAGGAGCCATTGGAAGTAGAATGATAGTTTATATTTGATATACTAAGGGCTTTTGGATCAGTTGAGGACTATACAACGACATCTTACTTTTTTTCCAGATTCAATTTACTTCAAATTCCATATAACAATAGTTTTGTGAGTTTATAGTTAACACAATTACAACAAATGTAAAATAAGACACATTTTAAATTCATGGGCAGATACACCAGGCAGTTGGTCTACAGGAAAATGATGAAATATCTGTTATAGACTGTAAAGACCCTTTGAACATATTTTTTAGATTTTGAACATATTTTTAGACTCTTCGTGGAAACTAGTGATTTGTGAAGTTAGAACATTTCAAAGAGGTTCACCTAACAGTCACGGACACAGAATTGGGCAAAGACTGGCTACTATGAGCTTTAAAGATAGCCGAGATAAATTGTAATTAGACTCTGGATCTATAACATTTCAAACTCCATATTTATTAAGTTTCTAATAGTTGATCACCATGAAGAAGGTTTAATTTAAGGTACATATTTTTTCTGGGAATTTTTGTTTATACTGTCAAAGTCTAGAAGGAAGACATTATGCCGCCATGTGGTTGAATAGTGCAACAGTGAAGATGTCTCAAGGCTATGAGATAAACAGTGAGAACCAGCTTAAGTCTCTTTTTCCTAATGTCACATCGTAGGCCTGGACATCTAAGGCATAGAATCTCTTTTCTATAGATCTGTAAAGTTAGGTGAATTTTGAAGAAAAGTCGATCATTTATGATATAGGAAATATAGGTAGGAAGTAGCTACAAGAAAGAATGGGCATGGGACAGACAAAGTGAGGTAGAAATCAATTTTGTAGGTAAGAAAAATAGTGGAATGGAATACAATCGGTGTATAAATAGAGAGAAAAATCTTAATATCCAAACAAGCAATATAAAATGAAGGCAAGAAATATCTGTGATTGAGTGTTTTTAAAAACTGCAAGTTAGGCAGTGGTGTTGCATGCCTTTAATCCCAGTTATCAGGAAGCAGAGAAAGTCAGATCTCTAAGTTCTGATCTTTGCCTCTGAGTTATGAGGCCAGCTTGGTCTACAGAGTAAGTCCTTAGATGCCAAGGCTGCAAAGAGAAACTCTGTCTTGAAAAAACCAAACGAATGAATGAATAGAAAATTGAACACAAAAGAAAAATATAATAAAGTATATTTCTACGTCAGCTTTTATATCTTCCATGCAGAAACCTTGTTTGATTCTTCTTCTTCTTGGAAGCTTGACGACCTATCAAGAGCAGTGAGGTGGGAATGGGTGAATGGGTGGTGGAGCATCTTCGTAGATGCAAAACATCTTGTTTGTAAAACTGCATCAAACTTCGCTGTAAGTTTTTATTTGTGTCCTATCTTGTGCTATTCAGTAAACAATGAGCAACACCGTTCCTTGGGGACCGATGCAAGATCACCTTCAAGAAAAATATAAAAAGCCAAACTCAATGAATTAAGAAATGGAGCCTGTAGGGGGAAAAGGTTAACTATAATTGTAAAGCCCTGAAAAAAAGCAAAAAGTAATTGTGGAAATTAAAACTGTGTAAGTCAAAAATATAGCAGGATTGAAGATCAAGAGTGAGAAGAGGAGAATTCAAACCCTTGATAAAGTGAATCCAAGAGGAAGTCTGAGTCTTCATCCCTTAATGCACTCATTGATATACGTACATTTAAGTTTGTTGGGAAGAAATCAGAATCAAAATAACTCTTAGAGGCTACTCTTTATCTTCACTCTATCTAGCAAATTCTAATACTAAAAGATTCAGAAAGACTCTTCCAGTCTTAAATTAAAGATATATCTTGATTTTCTTTCCACTTTCTTTTGAAATCTATTTTTTCTTACTTGGTCCTTTTTGATATAATTTACTTAACATTTAATTATTTTTACTTATGTGTATTCTCTTGTTTCTCAGTGTCTTTAAGCCACAAGTGTTTAGGTCTTTGCTGAGGTCACAAAAGTACATGTGGTTTGCTGAAGTTATAGCAGGCAGCCCAACCTGAGAACTGAGCTCGGGTTGTATGGAACAGCAGGAACTACTGTCTTTTTAAAAATTCCTGTTCATTTAATCTCTTTCCCTTTCTCGTTTTTAAGTATTTTGTCCTTTACCTTTTTTTTTGTCTTTTAACACCCTCCTTTCTGCTATTGTTCAATTTGTATTTATTAATTTTAATCTCATATTTATTTCCTCTAATTTGTCTCTTGTCCATCATTATTAGTGATTTAATTGCTTTTATTTGGTTTTGATTGAGTTCATATATGTTATTTATTTTCTGTATCATTGTTAATATTGTGGTTAATTTTCTAGTACTATTAGGGATTGAACTCTTAAGTGAAGCTTGGTAAAATCAGAAAATCTACATTATAACCAATGACCATAGAACAACACCGACACACAAGAAATATAAGAATCAATGGGGACAAATCTCATAATTCTAGAGTAATTGAATATAAAGGTAAGAAAATAAAGAACATTTTAGAAAATCAAATTGATTTTAATAAATGATGAATTTCAGGAGAAATATAAAAAAACAGTTCAATGAATTAAGAAATGTAGTCTATGAAAAGAATTGTGAATTACAAATGCACAGCTTCTGAAAAATGCAAAGAGAAATCTTGAAAATTAAAAGTATAAAAGTCAAAAGTAAAACACAATTGAAAGCATCTTCACTGATAGAGATCAAGTGGAAGGGAAACTATGTCAGACATAAAGTAAAGGTTGCTGAATTTTATTTTATTTTTATTTTACCATTTATATGGTAATAAAATTGTTCCCCCTTCTATGTTGGTTTGAGGCATCCACACTTTGATCTTCGTTCTTCTTAACCTCCATATGGTTTGTTGGTTGTGTTGTGGGTATTCTGAGCTTTGGGGCTAATGTTCACTTACAGGTTAGTACATACTGTGTGTGTTCTTTTCTATCTGGGTTACCTCACTCAGGATGATATTTTGTGTTCCATCTATACGCCTGTAAATTTCATGAAGTCATTGTTTTTAATAGCTGAATCATACGCTATTGTGTAAATATGCTACATTTTCTGTACTCATTCTTCTGTTGCAGGGTATCTGCATTGTTTCTAGATTATGCCTACTATAGATAAGGCTGCTATAAACATATTGGAGCATGTGTCCATGTTATATGTTGGAGCACATTTTGGGTATATGCCCAGTAGTGGTATAACCGAGTCTTCAGGTATAACTATTTCCAGCTTTCTGAGGAACTGCCAGATTAATTTCCAAATTGGTTTTTACAAGGTTAGAATCTCACCAACAATGGAGGGGTGTTCCTCTTTCTCCATATCCTTGCAAGCATTTTTTTATCTTAATTATTCTGACTGGTGTGAGGTGGAATCTCAGAGTCACTTTGATTTGCATTACCCTAATGACTAAGGAAGTTGAACGTTTTTAAAAGTGCTTCTCAGCCATTCATGATTCCTTAGTAAAGAATTTTTGTTTAGCTCTGTACCCCATTTCTTAATAATGTTATTTGGTTCATTGGAATCTATTATTTTTAGTTCTTTGTGCATTTTGGATATTAGCCCTCTATCAGATGTAGGGTTGGTAAACATCTTTTCCCAGTCTCTGGATTGCCTTTTTGTCCCATTTAACTGCCTTACAGCAGTTTTTCAATTTTATGAGGTCCTACTTATCAATTGTTGATCTTAGAGCCTGGACCACTAGTCTTCTGTTAAGGAAAATTTTACCTGTGTCAGTGTGTTTAAGGCTCTTCCCTACTTTGTCTTCTATTAGATTCAGTGTATCTGGTTTTATGTTGAGGTCCTTGATCCTCTTGGACTCGAGCTTTGTACAAGGAGACTAGAATAGATTGATTTGCATTGTTCTACATGCTGACAATCAGTTGCACCAGCACTATTTATTCAAAATGCTGTTTTTTTTTCTACTGGATGATTTTAGCTTCTTTGTCAAAGATCAAGTGACCATACATGTGTAAGATTATATCTGGGTCTTCAATTCTATAACATTGACCTACCTGCCTGTCTCTATGCCAATACCATGTGAATTTTATCACTATTGTTCTATAGTACAGAGGTCATAGGTGGTGATTCACCATAAATAGAAGGGAGAGCAAAATAATCACAGGAGGTACAGGGAAGAAGGGACATGAGAAGGAGAGAGGAAGGGGAGGGTGAAACAGGGATCAGGATCAGGTGTTAGAAGAGACAGGAGAGAAGTACAGAGGTTTAGGAAATGCAATAAAAATATGTAGCAGTGGGGGATCGGGAATTGAGGATAACCACTAGAAAGGTCCAGATGCCAGGAACTGAGAGACTCTCAGGTCCCAATGGGGATGACTTTAGCGAAATACCCAAAACAGGGGAGATAAAACCTGTAGAGACCAACTCAAGTTGATAGACACACTCAGACATACCCAGTTGTGGTAAGGGACCTCCCACCATCTCAAAATTATTAACCCGGAAAGGTTCTTGTCCAAAGGAAACACAGGGACGAAAGATGGAACGGAAACTGAAGGAAAGGCCATCCAGAGATTATCCCATCTAGGGATCCATTCCATCTGCACACAACAAACCCTGACACTATCGCTGATGCCAAGAAGCTTTTGCTGACAGGTGTCTGGTATGGATGGTCCCTGAGAGGTTCCACCAGTACCTGACCAACACAGATGCAGATACTCACATCAAACCCTCAGGCTGAGCCCATGGACCCTCCATGGAGAGCTAGGGGAAGGACTAGAGGAGCTGAAAGGGATTGTAACCCCATAGGAAGAACAATATCAACTAACCAGACCACACAGAGTTCCATAGAATAAACCACCAACCATAGAGTAAACATGGAGGGCTCCATGGCTTCAGATATATATGTAGCAGAAGATGGCCTCATGTGACATCAATGGGAAGGGGAGGCCCTTAGTCCTAAGGAGACTTGATGCCCCCATGTAGGGGGATGCTATAAAGGTGGAAGTGGATGAGTGGGTGGAGGAGCACCCACGTAGAGGCAAAGGAGAAAGGGTAGAGGGAGGATTGATGGGGGGAGGGGTTGTGGAGGGGTAACCAGGAAGGGCAATATCATTAGAAATGTAAACTAATAAAATGATTAATAAACAAAATAATTTGAAAAAAAAGAAAAAATTGAAAGTACAAAAAGGGATGAAGACATGGAAGAGCTAATTTAGAGAGTTTGTCAGTCTTACAGAGGATCTGAATTTGGTTCTTAGCACCAAAGCCAGCAAGTCCCAATTGCCTAAGAGTCTAGCTCCAGAAAATTAAAGATGCTCCTCTTCCTCTTCGGGCCCCAATATTCACATGAAAATTTCCTCTCAACTATGTACACATAATCAAAACAAAAGCAAAATAGAAAACATAAGACAAATATGTAAAATCTAGAAATAATAATAACCCAAATATATTATATGGCATTATTCAAGTAATAACCTCATAACTACAGTAATTGAACTTAAAGATATGAAAATGAAGAATGTTCTAGAAAATAAAAAAATGATTTTATAAATGATCAACTTCAAGAAAGATATAAACAACAGTCGAATGAATTACAAAATAGAATCTATTATATAAAAAGTATTATTACAAAAGTACTAAAATAACAGAACAGATGAGGTAGAGGCTTAAAGAATCCTTATTAAATGAAATAATCCCATAAATTAAACTTTTTCATTATATTATAGTTGAATGTTTAAGAGCTAAGAGGTGAAAATAAAGAATACAGAATGGGACAATACAGAAGTCCCAAGTCATTTGACTCATCAGATAATCAGCATAGTTCAGAACAGAAATTCCAGTGTCTGGGAGTTCACAGAATGAGAATAATATTTAAAGTCCTGAAGGAAATGAGTGTCAATCCAGCAAAGCTATCACTCATAATAGGAGATGAAATAGGTCCCATTAAAGTGAGTGTTATGTAAGGGAACCAGTTACAACTAAAAGTAGATGGCACTTTGTGAAATCTCCTACAATCAGAGTAGGGAGATGGTCTAGGTTATATCTACAATTAGTGTGAGAATTAGAAAATAATTGTTTATCATTCATGAAGTAAAAGTCTAAAATGAGTAAGGAAGAAACCAAAACACTCATCAACACAAGCAAAGATAAAAATCACATAATGATTCGAAGCAATAACATAACTTTCAAGATAACTCTAAATATAATTTTAATTATCTTCTTAAAAGATGCAAAATGGATGATCAGATTTATAAAATTAAACACAAATTTTTACAAACTTCTATTAACTCATCTCATCTACAGAGATTTAAATAAATTTAGAGGAACCCCATAGAAAAGCCGATATTCTAAGTAAACATAATCAAAATATTCATGGTGTTACTGTTCTCATGTACAATACAGATTTCAAGACAAATGAAAAAAATGTATCATAGAGGCAAAGAAGTCACTGTGTACTGATAAAAAAAATACATAAGAGCCTAAAATTATAAATAATAAATACATACACAACAAATGTCAAAGCATCCAATTTCTAAAACAAACATTATCATGTATAAAGGATGAAGCAGAACCAACACAGTAATAAATGTAACAGAATCTCATTTCCAGATGCTCATGGCGCCAGACCCCTGTGATCTCAGCACAGTGTTCAAGGTTACTCTGGATTTACATAATGAGATTTTATTTTAATACAACCAAAGTAACAATTATAAAATATCTCACTTTTATCAACAGTCCAACAAATAAATCAGAAAATAAATAAATAATTAGGAAAAATTATCACCAAAGAAAACACAGTACTGTTAAAATATATGTTTAGTACACTTAATATAACAGAATAATCTAACATGGAGTGCTGGAAACATCCCTTCTATAACCATATGAAAATGTAAGACTATTTTTCAAAACAAAAGTATTTTTGACCATCAAAAAAATTATCAAATTCAAAACATGAAAATACTTTCTTTTATTTTTAATATTACAATAGAATAAGCGTAGAAATCAACTTCAACAGAAAACACAAAAATTACATAAAAACATGTATACAGAAAAATGACCTGATAAATGTTCAGAATGCTATAGAAAAAAGTAAATGTCAGATGGAAAAAAAACAAGCAAAAATTCTGGAATTCAAAAATGTAAAAATATACTCTGAGAAAAACAGACGTAGGTCAAAAGACATTCTAAAAAGAATGTTTACATCTATGAGTACCCACATTATATATAAATGTAGGATTCAAATAAATATTTAAATTGCCTATGTCAGGATCATTGAAAGCAATAACTAATCACAACCCCAACACTACATGGACATCAATAATAAATATTAGAGGCTAACATTTGAAATATGAATGAAGAAACAATGCAATGCTTTCCATGTAATAAAGACGTGCCTCTTTGATTAAAAAAAACAAGATTTTCATAACTTTATAAAAAACTACAAAAGAATAACAGCATATAGTGAATTAAAGAAAATAAGATATATTACCATTATTACCCCTGAAATCTAGATTTATGTGATACTTAAATTTTTCTCAAAATATTGGAAAATATTTACCAAAACTTTTGGGTTTTTTTTTGGTAAATTTTTGAGATTATAATTAATTATAAGAATATTTCTCCCTTCCCTTTTTAAACCTCCTAACAACTCTTTGCTCTCCTTCAAATATAGTGTTTTGAGTGCATATAATGTTACTTGTATGTATGTTTTCTGTCCTCTTTGGCACTGTACTACCAATTAGTGTGCTCTTCTCTGAGGAAGAACCTCTCTCTCTCTCTCTCTCTCTCTCTCTCTCTCTCTCTCTCTCTCTCTCTCTCTCTCTCTCCTCCCTCCCTCCCTCCCACCATTACTCAGCTGCCTGCAGCTCTTTGTTTAGTAGTAAGGCTTCAATGGCATTTCTCTGTCATTTGACATGTTCATGGGTGTCCTTCTTGTTTAGGTCATATGTGTACAAACTCCTATACACCCATTACCCATCAAATTAGAACAGAAATATACAAATATTCCAAATAAATCATTAATAAGCAGTACAAGTAAGATTGTAATAGAAAAATTAGGGTTGAGGATTTAGCTCAATGGTAGAGCGCTTGCCTAGCAAGCAAAAGACCCTGGGTTAGGTCCCCAGCTCGAAAAAAAAAAAAAAAAAGAAAAAAAATTAGAAGGAAAGGTTCAATGACAGCCAGAGGGATTGATACTAGTAGAACACAGGTGGAATCCACCAAACAGATCCTGGGCTTCACTGAAACTAAAGCAGCAGTTAAGGAACCTGCCTGGGTTTGTGCTAGGATGTCCACATATATTTTATGGTTGATGGCTTGGGGTATTTTTTGGGGTACTCCTGAAAATGGGAGTGGGAGTGTCTCTGACCTTTTGCCATTTCTTGGGACCATTTTCTTCGTACTGGGCTGCTTTGACCAACCTCCATTTAAGGGTTTGTATCTTACTGTATCCTAGTCTTACTGTATCTTGTACTGAGTTTGGTTCTTGGTAGGTGAAGCCTGGTCTTCTTTGGTAAGAGATCCAGTGGAGGATGAGGATTTGGGGAAGAGGATGGATGGGTGGTAATGAGGCAGCCGTTGCAGAACTGATTCTAATGGAGAACCAATAATGGTGAAAGTTTGAAACTTCCTTTTTATTTACTTTGTGATGGTCAATTTTATTAAATTGGTTTGGGTTTTTTTTTGTTTGTTTTGTTTTTTGTTTTGTTTTGTTTTGTTTTACTCTAGTGCTAAATAGTGAATAATTTTCACGAAGCGACTTAATTGAGTATTCTAGTCACTAGGCTTCCATTATCATTTGACACAAAGTTAATGCTTTTAAACTATTGAGTATTATTATTACCATATTTGCTACCTCACTTTTACATTTGCAAAGTATTTACTAAAAGTATTTTTGTATCATAGAAACTTAGCCTCTTTCTAAAGGTTTGCATTTTTTCTAAGACTGTGGATTATGCTTTGAAGAAATATTTTTGGTACAAAACTATTCATTTTCTAGCATAAAATAATTTCTATGCATTATTTCATATTGTATGTACAGAGCAAAGGCATGAGTTATTGAGGCATCTATATTCTGTATACATATTCTGTAGTGAAAGACAACATTATGCTAAAGTCATCCAATTGCCACGTTGATTACCACAAGCATGAGTGAGTTCATTGAAAATGAAACCATTCTGCAAGGTGTATGTAGAATTTTCTTGGGTGTCACAAGTCATGTTTTTTCACAAAAGAATGTCCTGATTGCTCCAGAAACTGAAATTCATGAATAACAGATATCTTCATAAAAAATACAAATGAATATCATATACATTAAAGATTAAGTATCTTTTATTACTACCACATATTGTTGATTAACACAATTTAAATCAATGTAAAATTTACGTAGTATTTTTGTGCAACAATATCACGTGATTGCTTTTGCATTGCATTTAAGTCTCACAATATTCCTTAGTAGGTTTGCAAATATTTTTGAGAATAAGAGGTTAACAATAGGTCAGGTTGTAATATTATGAATAACGATACTTAAATTTTCAGATTTCAAATTTAGTCACAGACACTACTTTGTGAAAAAACATGTTATACAAAATGAACAACATACTTTGAACATTTTGTAATGATTAAAATTCATTTTATGGTGAACATTCAAACAAAATTGACGTGAAAAATTTCTGTGTTGCCTGTTGTAGAGGTATTGTAAATTCTCATTAAGTTAGTGATATAATTCTAATCTCTATTACTGAAAAAAAGGGGAGAATTTTGCTTTCCCCTTTGCTATATGAAAACATTGTTTACATAAAGCAAATAGGCTTAGCAGTATTCATAAAAGTGCACACATAGAACAAAAACCATTTGACATATTGTTTCTGAGGTTCTATAGAATTATAAAGTACAGATAAAATAAAATATTCTCATTGACGTATGACTGAATGAAACTTAAACATTTATTTCCATGTCCAAATAAAAATGTGAAGTAAATTCATACAAACAAACAAACTGATGGCCATGTTTGTTTAAATTTTCTATGTATGTTTCTATGGAACTATTTTTTTTACCATTCATAAAGGCATCCAATTAATTGTGGAAGATGAGTAGTCCTATCAAGATGGTATAAAATCTCAAGAAAGCACTTCATGCCAACACCATGGGGCCTTTGGCTACTCTGTGTCTGAGTTCAGTGGAAGCTATTTTAAAACAGTATCTAATATTCTGATGACAAATTAAAAGAAATCTTTAAAGTCTCACCTATTCCAGCCCTAGCTGGGTTCATACACAGTTGGAGCCTGTGCCTGTTGATAAGGTGATAGCAATATTCTATCATCTCTCTAACATATTTTCTTTGAGAAATAGTCTGTGACTAAATATAAAGTTTTATCTTTAAGCCAGGTTTAGGGTTGGATAATCAGTGACTATGTGAGATCACCTGTGTCTGCCTATAACTGCTAGAGATATGCACCAAAATCCTAACTTTATTTTTATGTGAGTACTTGGGATCAAGCCCAGGATATCATGTTTGTACAGCAAGTACTTTAACATCTCCTAAGCTCTAAAATCTATAATGTGCACTTCCATGTGAATCTTATTAAAATGTTTCTTTTCTTTTATCAACATAATACTTTTATTGATTTGGAAAAGTCATATAATATACCTGTCACATTTAGTCCAAGGCTATCCTCCTTCTGCCTTGTGACCTCTCTCAAAGCAAAAAGAAGGAGAAGAAGAAGAGGAGGAGGAGGAGACCAAGAAGATGACAAAAAGACTACAACAAAGATGACAAAGATGGCGACAATGATGAAAAGGGAGAAGAGGAAGAAGAGGAGGAGAATGAGGAGGAGGAAGAAGAAGAAGAAGAAGAAGAAGAAGAAGAAGAAGAAGAAGAAGAAGAAGAAGAAGAAGGAAGAGGAGGAGGAGGAGGAGGAGGAGGAGGAGGGAGGAGGGGGAGGAGGAGGAAGAGGGGAGGAGGAGGAGGAGGAAGAGGAGGAGGAGGAGAAGAAGAAGAAGAAGAAGAAGAAGAAGAAGAAGAAGAAGAAGAAGAAGAAGAAGAAGAAGAAGAAGAAGAAGAAGAAGAAGAAGAGAAGACGAGGAGGAGGAGGAGGAGAAGAAGGAGGAGGAGGAGATGAAAAATACCAAGTTCAATTTGTGTTACCCCATCCTCACTGGAGAATGCTCAAACATCCAAACTTCCAGTGACCAGCCTTTCCATAAAACTAAGTTATTCTCTACCCCTGCATTGCCAGAACCTATCAACTATGAATAGATACACTTCAGTATCCCTATCATAATTTTTAAGAATTCTCTACAATACCTTACTGTCTAGATTATTTATTTTGGGGGACAGGTTAAGAGGTAGGGAATGTTGTCACAGAGGCCTACTATGTCTCTCATTCTCAACTTTCAGTCTACAGTCACTGATACCACTAAATGCTTTCTTGACCTTTAGAGTCAATGGGAGCATGAATCATGGACTTCCACATGGATTTTGGCTACAGTATGGACCACAGACATCCACATGGCCTCTAGCAGCTGCAAAATAATTTTCAATGATCAAAATTAAATCATATTTACAGAAGATTATAAAAACCTGAGTCTATCAAGTGTTTCCTAGTTCTGAGGACTTTTATACTATAATCTCAAAGTGTCTTAACTACTGTTTCTTGAATAAGGTCTTCCTTTGCCTTTTCCACACATGTTCATCTTTCATGCCTCTCCTATAAATTTTTCTTCACCTTAGTTGTAGCAACTAGTTGAGCCCCTGGAATAGAAGAAACTTTCATCTAGACATATTTGAAACCTCCACAAATGCTTACTTATAATAGATGTACAGTAAATGCCTGCTAATTTGTATTGCAAATTAAGATCCTGCATCTCCGGAAAGACTCCTGCAAAAACTAGTACATTGTAATTACTCCAATACATCAACATTTTAGCTGCATGAAATAGAAAAGCTTTGTAACACAGGGATATACAAGCATGCATTCATAAATAAATTAATGAATAAACAAATCATAATTGTGTTTTATTCATTGCATTAATGTAAAACTATAATACAAAATGTATTGATGATATATTGCAGCAGAGCTGGTTCTATACAAAATGAGTTTTTCAAAATAAAGACTACTGAGACTTTGTTCTGGATAAATCTTTGTGTTTGCAGAATCCTGTGCATTGAATGGTGTTCAGCAGTTTAGGCCTATAACATCTTTCAAGTTGTGACAATCAAAATATCTTAAATATTTCAAAGTATCCTCAGGGGGCAAAATTGCCTCTGCTTGAGATCACTGAACTAGGAAAAAGAACCATTGATCAACTCATTGTCTTGAAGCTAAGACATTTGACCACATAAATTTCCCTTGAGCTTATCAAATTGATGTCAAAATAAAAGGGGAAATTGGGCTGTCCTTATTTAAAATCAAACAGAATCCAAGGAGTATATAGTATATAAATTGCAAAATATGAATCACATCGTGTACCTATTTCCTCAAAAATTGAAACATTTCTTTCCTGTAGGGAGGCTCCTCAAGCAGGAAGGTAAACAACTCATATATCTTCAGGAAGTCCCTGAAACTGACCAGATTCACTAACCTCAACCCTCCACACCACTACTACCACAGAGGTTTAGACAAACCAAAGCACCTGGTAAGAACATTCTCCATTCAGTGTCCTCCAGGTTCCAAGCTCTGTTAGCTGTCATCCATGTTGTGGTGGACTTTGAAAATGTATGTCTTTGAGTCAGCTTCTGTAAGTAACCCCTCAGTCATAGTCTTGTAAATAACACCAAAACAATTCACAGTTCAACAGCAGTACTTTATTAGCATTTCTCCTTTGTTTTGTCATGGATTCACTATCTAGGTTTAGTAAACATATGCTGTATCTCCCTAGAATCTTTTATTATATAGAACCTATCTTTGAGTAAAAAAGGAAAATGCCAGAAAAGTTAAGAGTATTACTAGAAGCAGAAAGCAGTTTCAGCTATAAATTCCTGAGTTAACTCTTGACTAATTGAATGTGTGAATATATAATGCAAGAATTTCTATAATCAAAACAAAGTAGATTGGACTGACATTTTAAAGATAAGAACATAGTTTATTATATTAATCTCTTTCATATTATTTCACCTAGTTTACAAGTTTCCAAATAGAGTAAAGGGGCTAGGCCAGGACACAATGAGTACAGTGAGGTATGTTAAGGAATAAAGATGATTTGATATATTTCTAGAACCTACTTAGTAAATAAGAAAAAAGTAATTCATTGGGTAATGGTTTACTCATTAACAGATATGATGCCATAGAAAGTTTTTTTTGAACATTCTGAATTAATATTCTTGAGGTAATTTATTCTTTTTGCATGATGTTTTTAATAAAAGAACTCTATTTTAGTATCCTTGACATTAGTTTATTCTCTGGCTTATATTTCTCGATAAAATTAGACACATTTCATTTGTTAATTCTCAGTGCTGTTTAAAATAAGAACAAATATATTATGTTATTTTGGTTCTCTTGACAAAACAGAAACAAATACTTGGTTTTTGGAGAAGATACAAGTTTGAGTAATGATCAAGGAAGGTTTCTGACTTAGACAGAAAGGAAATGAAGATATTTGAGGAATACAAAAAATTAGAAGCTGGAAGAAATCACCCTAAATGTACTTTATCTATAGGAATAGCACCCCTTCAAGGGAGACAATTCTGTTGGTTGGGGTCTAAGACCAGCTCGAAACAATGTCAGTGGTGATCAGGAAAGATTCAGAGGATAGTTTGCTCATATGAGCACAGTCCATGTAAGATCACTCATCAAAGCAGCACTGTAGCACTGAGGGTTCTGACAGCTCTACCAACCTCACCTGCTATAAAACGTATAGACAGTTATGTAGAAAAAGAAGATGCATTACAAAGTGGAGATGTAAAATGTCACATGCAGTGAAACACTACCTGAAAATCTGGCAACTCTTTAGACAGATGGACATCATCCAAGTACCGGAATACTTAGAGCCTCCAGTACTCAATGCCAAACCATCAGCCATGAAAACATATAAATAATTAATTATATAGACTGAATATGTTATGTTTAGGAATCTATGTATACACATATACAGATATACATGTAATAAAGTCAATAAAAATAGGATAATGAAGGAGTTGGAATGAGGAAAGAGAAGGAAAAGTAGTTATGGAAGAGACTCCAAATTCTCCCATATGCTATATTTTCTCTTTTAAATGCTTTTTAAAATGTATTTTTGTTACATGGATATGTTTTTATATCTTTACACATGTATTTCTATATACAATCTAATTCATATGATACTATTTGTTAACATATTTCCCTGCTAACCATTTGGCATTGGATTTCCAGCTGATATGCTTCTCTAAGTGGAAGACTGTTTCTTTTCTCTCGGTATTCCTTAGTTGCCTCTCCTCCTTTGTAAAAGTTTGAGCCCTCATTGTCTTTCTGCTTCCAGTTTGACATGTTTGCTATTGATGTACTTGTTCAATTCATGTTTAAAGAGCCATGCTGATGAAACTTTACATTATAGCTTCTTATATTAGTAGAAGAAACAATATAAGAGCAAACATCCTGGTTCCTTGGGGATTCAAATCATTGCATCCCTTCTTCCACAATGTTCTGAGCCTTAGGTTTATACATTACCCTGTAGTTGTATCTGTTGGAACTGGGCTTCACAACCATTCATTTTATTAGTCGAGCTTTTTGTTTGAGTCTCTTTATATTGCAAAAGGAGATTTCCTTGATTGTGGGTAAGTACTTATCTATGGAAATAAGCACAACTATTTATAGTGTAGTTAAAATTGTGCTGCTTTTATAACTGACCATCGTAAGTTCTTCTCCAAGACCCAGGGTGTCTCTAGTCCTGAGTCCTTTACAGTGCTAGGCACAACTATTCTCTTCTTCAAACATATAAAACCTTATTGCACAGGTTTTATACCCTATCAGACAGATGATTGTTATCCCCCAAGATATGCATGCGACTGCTTACCCTAAGGGTTATCATGCCATACTAATAGTTTATGTGTTCCATAGGTATCATAAATGAATAGGATATCTATTGTTAAACTTCTTTTAGAATCCTGGTACTATGAAACCTGGTTTTCAGAGGAAAAAAAAACATTCATGCCAATTCTCACTCAGGGTCCTCAAGGCCCTGTGTCTGTAGGACATAGTGTATTTGGCAATGGGGAGATCACTTCTCCCTCTAGAAGAAAATGAAAGGCAATAGCAATAATCTGTATATTCGGGAGTGTCTTGGACAACCATTAAAAAAAAAAACTCAGAAGAGGGCTTCACATTTCTGGTTTGGGGCTTTTCTTAGACTGTCTTTGGCTCTTACAGCAAACATTGTCAGACTAGATGTCAAATTTTTATTTAAACTATTTATGTACATGTATAGACTTACATGTGTTATACTTTTTGCTTCTTTTCTTGTATTCTTTTTTTTATTTTTCAGTCTTCTTTACTGTTATTTTACCCTATTTCACTCCTTTTTATAGGTACCTATACCTTCCTCATTAGTGCCTGCCACCTTTTTCCCCATTCACTGATCAGATCATCTGTATCCTCCTATGACCTGCTCTATTGTTCCACCAGCCCAATACTCTAGCACAATTCATTTTTTCCTTTATTATATCTCACAGTCACTAAAGGATAGGTACTCATGTCTGTACATTTGGAGCTAGGAGCTAGGAGATGTCCTTAGTCCTGAGGAGTTTTTAATCCATTTACTCTCAAAATTCACATTTTCATTTTTCTTCATAACCAAATAGTATTCCAAAGATTACATGTATGCCATTTTCCATTGTCGATTCATTAATTGAATAACATTAAATTATTTTTATTTCCTAGCAATTATGAATAGAATATTAATGATCATAGCCAGCAAATATCTGTGGAAAATAATTGAGATTTTTGAACATATTTCAAGGAGTAGAATAGCTAGGATATATGATATATATGATTTACTTTTAGTTTTTTTTCTCTTTATTATCTTTAATTTTTTTTTTTTTTTTTTTTGGTTCTGGGGACAAAACCCAGGGCCTTGTGCTTCCCTAGGCAAACGCTCTACCACTGAGCTAAATCCCCAACCCCATTGTCTTTAATCTTTAATCTTATTTTTACAGTCCAGATGTTTTCCCCTCCGTTCTTCCCTCAGACAGTTCTTATCATTCCTCGTCCCCTGTTTCCAAAAGAGGATACCTCCCAACCATCCCTCCACACCAGGGACTCCTCATTATCTGGGGGCTTCAAGTCTCTCAAGGGTAAGACATATCTTCTTTCACTGAGGCCAGACCAGGCTGTCCTCTGCTGTACATATGTCAGATCCTCAGACCAGCTAGTCTGTGCTGCCTGGTTGGTGGCTCAGTGTCTGAGAGATCTCAAAAGTCCAGGTTTGTTGAGACTGCTGGTCTTCCTATGGGGTCAACCTCATTCTCAACTTTGTCTAACCTTTCCCTAATTGAATTATAGGGATCCCTGTCTTCTGTCTGCTAATTTTAAAGAGTTCTCCACAACGGTTTCTATACAGGTTGCACCAGTTTGCAATCTCACAAAAGTTAATGAGTGTTCTCTCCCTCACACTTGCTCCAGTGTTTCTTGCTGGTTATTTGTTGTTAATGATTATCTTTGCTATAACTGGAATAACAGGAAGTCTCCAATCTGTTTGATGTATATTTCTTTTTTTTTTTTTTATTAACTTGAGTATTTCTTATGTACATTTGGCAAACATCCCTTCCTCCCCCTTCATATGGGTGTTCCTCCCCACCTCCCCATTGCCCCTCCCCGACAGTCTCCTAGTTCACTGGGGGTTCAGTCTTAGCAGGACCCAGGGCTTCTCCTTCCACTGGTGCTCTTACTAGGATATTCATTGCTACCTATGAGGTCAGTGTCAGGGTCAGTCCATGTATAGTCTTTAGGTAGTGGCTTAGTCCCCTGGAGCTCTGGTTTGCTTGGCATTGTTGTACATGAGTCTCAAGCCCCTTCAAACTCTTCAGTTCATTCTCTGATTCCTTCAACGGGGGTCCCGTTCTCAGTTCAGTGGTTTGCTGGCATTCGCCTCTGTATTTGCTGTATTCTGGCTTGTCTCTCAGGATCGATCTACATTTGTGGTTCTGCACTTCTTTTGCTTCATCCATCTTGTTCAATTGGGTGGCTCTAAGGCCCATGTGGGGCAGGCTCTGAATGGGTGTTCCTTCAGTCTCTGTTTTAATCTTTGCCTCTCTCTTCCCTGCCAAGGGTATTCTTGTTCCTTTTAGTTTCATATTTTGATATCCGCCTTTGAGTTTATTTGTTCTAGGCCACTAGGGTTCAAGCATTTGGGCTAATAGCCACTTATTGAGTGCATTGCATGTCTTTTGTGATTGGGTTATCACCAGAATGATATTTTCCAGTTCCAACCATCTTTTTTTTTTGATTTGAGTAATATTTTGCAAATTCACATTTTTGTATTGTTGGCATCTGGTTCTTTCCAGCTTCTGGCTATTATAAATAACCAAGTGATGAACATAGGAGCACGGTCTTTTTATATGTTGGGCCTATGCTCAAGAGAGGTATAGCTGATCCTCAGGCAGTTCAATGTCCAATTTTCTGAGAAACCTCCAGGACTGATTTCCAGAATGGTTGTACCAGTCTACCAACAATGGAGGAGGCTAAGATCCCCAGCATTTGCTGTCCCTGAGTTTTTTGTCTTTAATGGTTTGAAATCTAAAGGGTTGTTTTGATTTTACTGTGAATTGATGACATTTTTAAAGTTATTTGTCTCTGATGGTAAAGTTTTCCCATTCCCTACCTTGTGACCACAGTGTCTTTTGTTCTGAACCCTTGATTTTAATATTGGGTTTTGTTCAGAAATTTTTCCTGTGTTCCAGAATCCTTTTGAGTTCTATTAGTTTATATTGTCTGTTTATCCTTGGATCCACTTTGATCTTTTGTACAGGGTGATACTCGATCTGGTATTCTTCATGTTGACCTTGAAACTTGAACCAGCACCATTTGCTGAAAATGCTATCTTTTTTCCATTGGATGGACGGCTCCTTTGTCAAAAATCAAGTGATCTGGTCTTCAATCTCTATTCCATTGGTCCTCCCAACTGAAATCCTCAACAAAGGCACCAAAAGTCACAAAAAGATAAGGAAAAGACTCCTCAAAACACACATTACCCACACAATAATAGTAGGAGACTCAAATAATTCCACTCATCAATGGATGATCATGGAAACAGAAATTAAAACAGAGACGAGACAGTAAGAGAAGTCAAGTGAGCCAAAAATGGACTTAACGGATATTTATAGAACGCTTACCTTAATGCAAAAGGATATACTCTTCTCAGCTCCTCATGGTTTTTCTCCAAAATTGACCATATAATTGGTCAAAAAACGGCCTCAACAGGTACAGAAAGATAGAAATAATCCCTCATATCGGACCACCACGGCCCAAAGCTGGTCTTCAATAACAATAAGGGAAATGCCCACATACGCGGGAAATTGAACAATGCTCAATGATAACCTGGTCAAGGAAGAAATAAAGAAAGAAATTAAAACTTTTTAGAATTTAATGAAAATGAAGGTACAAATACCCAAACTTATGGGACACGATGAAAGCTGGTAAGAGGAAACTTGCCTGATGCTCAAAGGCAGAAAGAAACAGGAAAGAGCATATGTCAGCAGCTTGACAGCACACCTAAAAGCTCTAGAACAAAAAGAAGCAAATACACCCAGGAGGAGTAGAAGGCAGGAAATAATCAAACTCACAGCCAAATCAACCAAGTAGAAACAAAAAAGGACCATAGAAAGAATCAACAGAACCAAAAGTTGGTTCTTTGAGAAAATCAAGATAGATAAACCCTAGCCAGACTAACGAGAGGACACAGAGAGTGTGTCCAAATTAACAAAATCAGAAATGAAAAGGGAGACATAACTACAGATTCAGAGGAAAATTCAAAAAATCATCAGATTTACTATAAAAGCCTATACACTAACAAAACTTTCTGCAGGAAATGGACAATTAGACAGATACTACAATTAAATCAGAACAGATAAAACCAGTTAAATGTAAACCCCATAACCCTAAGGAAATCTTCCCAACCAAAAAGAGCCTAGGTCCAGACGGGTTTAGTAATTATCAGAAGAAGACCTCACCAATATTATCCAAACTATTCCACAAAATTGAAACAGATGGAGCACTACCCAACTCCCTTCTATGAAGCCAACAATTTTATACCTATAAAGACCCAACAAAGAAAAAGAGAACTTCAGACCAATTTCCTTATGAACATGACGCAAAAAAATACTCAACAAAAAAATTCTGGCAAACCTAATCCAAGAGCACATC
The DNA here is from genome assembly GCF_011064425.1 of Rattus rattus. NCBI lineage: Eukaryota > Metazoa > Chordata > Mammalia > Rodentia > Muridae > Rattus > Rattus rattus. Next base: position 34,084,187 of record NC_046165.1, on the reverse strand, counting down.
AAAACAATCATCCACCATGATCAAGTAGGTTCATCCCAGTATGCAGGGATGGTTTAATATATGAAAAACCATCAACGGATCCATTATATAAACAAACTGAAAGAACAAAACCACATGATCATTTCATTAGATGCTGAGAAAGCATTTGACAAAATTCAACACCCTTCATGATAAAAAAAAGTCCTGGAAAGAATAGGAACCAAGGCCCATACCTAAACATAGTAAAAGCCATACAGCAAACCAGTGGCTAACATTAAACTAAATGGAGAGAAACTTGAAGCAATCCCACTAAAATCAGGGGACTAGACAAGGCTGCCCATCTCCCTATTATTCAATATAGTTCTTGAAGTTCTAGCCAGAGCAATCAGACAACAAAAGGAGGTCAAGGGGATAGATCGAAAAGAAGAAGTCAAAATATCACTATTTGCAGATGATATGATAGTATATTTAATGATCCCAAAAGTTCCACCAGAGAACTACTAAAGCTGATAAAACAACTCAGCAAAGTGGTTGGGTATAAAATTAACTCAAATAAATCAGTAGCCTTCCTCTACACAAAAAGAGAAACTTCTAGAAAGAAATTAGGGAAACACACCCCCTTCATAATAGACCCAAATAATATAAAGTACCTCTGACTTTAACCAAGCAAGTAAAAGATTTGTACAACAAGAACTTCAAGACTCTGAAGAAAGAAATTGAAGAAGACCCTCAGAAGATGGAAAGATCTCCCATGCTCATGGATTGGCAGGATTAATATAGTAAAATGGCCATTCTGCCAAAAGCGATCTACAGATTCAATGCAATCCCCATCAAAATACCAATCCAATTCTTCAAAGAGTTAGACAGAACAATTTGCAAATTCATCTGGAATAACAAAAAACCCAGGATAGCTAAAACTATGCTCAACAATAAAAGGACTTCTGGGGGAATCGCTATCCCTGATGTATATTTCTATAATGACTATGGACAGTGCTGTTGTGGCTGCTGTTGTTGGGCGTGTTGGTGATTTTGTTTCGTTTTGTTTTGTTTTAAGAACCCTCTGTTAGGAAACAGTTAGGGATGTGGAGCAAAGAGGAAGAGAAACAAGGACAAACACTACACAGGGTGAAAAGAATCAATGCTAAGTGTATGTATGTACAAGGTTAACAGAATGAACTACCATCATTATTATAATCAACGTGAATGAATCATTCTATAAAATGTCTAAAAATAAACAAAAAAAAAAGAGACAAGAGAACACCACATAAGCAAAGGCAGGGACTGGGGTGAACCAGATGCAAGAATGGAATGCTTGAATTCACCAGAATCTAGAAGGGGAAATGAAGCTTTTCCCATAGAGCCTTTTGAGAGGCCATTTTCTTTAGACAATCAGATTTGAGATTTTCAGTCCTCAGTGAGAGAATTCAGCTGTTTGTTTGTTTATTTGTTTGTTTTGACTGCATTCCTTTATGGTACTGGAAATGAAATTTAGGGCATAAATATACAAATAATCTGTACTATTTTTTTCAATTTCCATTGTTTAAGTGTAATATTTTATACAAGAATTTTATAATCAAGAAAACACATATACACACACACATACACACACACTGAATGATATGTAGAAGATTAAGGATTTAATGAAATACTCATGAAATGAATGAACTACTTTTTTTTTCTTTTTCTTTTTTTCTTTTTTCTTTTTTTCGGAGCTGGGGACTGAACCCAGGGCCTTGCGCTTGCTAGGCAAGCGCTCTACCACTGAGCTAAATCCCCAACCCCTGAACTACTTTTTTAAAATGTGTGATTAACGTTGACTTGAAATAAATCATGAAATGTTCTTGAGGATATGGTAGTATTTTTTCTTATCCATAAATAATGAGTAAGGGTGGATAATATAATGATTTAGGAAGTGGCTACATACTATATCAGACAACAGAATTTGTTAAAAATGGCAAAGACAATAGTTTAAATTTTTAACTGTTAAATGTCAATAAATGATACATTATTTCATCCTGGGCTTCAGTTTTTTCTAAAGAATTTTAAAAATCGTAAAATTTCCCATTTCAAAGACAAAAAATAAGAGCTATGTTATAGTTAAATTGGTGAAGAATCAGATTTTTATTCAGGAGTATGGAATTGGGGAAAATTGAGGATAGAAGTGGATTCATTTTAAAATACAATATAGATAAATAGACACCAATAGCTAGGGTTCAGGTTGAAAATACTTAGCAGGAAAGTTACTAAGAAGAAACTTTGCATGTGACAAGGAGGGTTTCTGGGAAGACTGACTACCTAAATTAATCTGTGGAATTCACATGGTGGAAGGATTTAATCAAGTCTTTATGACATACCCTGATTTCACAGTGTAGCATATGAACACACACCGATAAATAAATATTAATAAAATATAAAAAGGAAACACAGGCACTTATACACATAACTTAAAATTCTTTTAAGAGGTACCTTAAGGTCATGAATGCCTACTCCTGTGTATTGATGAAGGAGCATTGGAAGACAATGCGAGTCTTAAAATGTGATGGGTGGAGAGAAATAAGATTAGAATGATTCTCGATAATTAAAAAAAAATCCTGAATGTAGGAAAGTACAAAATTGGCTTAGGATTTGATTCAACTGTCTGAAAATTATTGGATCAATTGAAGATTATTTGTCATTTGAAAGACTGAAAAAAAATCAAAGTGGAATAAATCATTGCATTGAAGATGCCTTTATGGAGGCAAATAACTAACGCCAATAATTTCAGAAGGAGCCATCAAAACTGCCAAAGGAGAAAAGTAATTATCACTCATATTCATCTGTAATACCAACAAACCACAGAAAGGAACAGCATGACAACATATTCTGAAAGATGTATCAGTGGCACATATATCCTCTGGGTCAACAGTCATCTAATTTGAGTTAAGGCCTGCTCAGTCAACAGAAAACAGTTCATGCACAACACCACAGATTTAATTAGGTGCCTGCAGCTGTTGGGGCCATGGGGCCTAAAGGAGAACTTACTACTGCTAGTTTCCTAAATCTATATCACCTCTAACTACTGAAAACTTAACAATAAATCTTTTCATGCCACAACAAAGAAGTTAATTTTTTAAATAGATCTCTTTCACTGCAGAAAATCACAAGGAATAAAAATGTAGAGGGTAGAGATCGACTGAAAATAGTGTTCATGCCCATAATCTATACTTTTACATCAATTTCTATAATTAAGGCTCAGGTAACACCAAGGAATAAGGATCAGAAAATTATAACAGCCAGAAGACTAGAACGTTTGCTAAAAGAGAGAATGAAGTGGATGGAATTCAACATAGTCTAAGACACTGGGAAGACGAGTCAGAGCTGAATATCATCATCATGTGTTATAAACAATTCTCTAAGAATTAATAAAAATATATCATTTGTAAAAGTATATTCATAAGTGCAAAAGATTGTACCTGTAACAATTTGGTTACATTTATCCATTCAATTTTATGTTTTTCTTTGGAATAATCATTCTTTAAAACTTTGTTCAAGTTATTCCTTCTTTTGTGATGCTTTCTTTTCTTAGCTCTGTATTAACTTTATTTTATATTATAGAATATTAGTTGCATAGTCCTTGAATTTTGGATCAAATGTGAGAAGTGATAGTAAAATTTAATATTGAAATTACAAAACTGAACAGGAAAGTTAATGTTAAAATGAATTCAATTGGTTATTATAAATTTATGTTTTCTTTTCTTTAGTGACATGTATACTGTTTACCCATACTATCTTGTGCTTTTATTATGGTAGAAACACATCGTTTTACCTAGTTGGAAAATCTAGACATGATATAACAAATATGGAGAATTATTTAGCTGATGACAAGTAAGAAGCAGATACAGTAAAGGCTTTTGGCTATTTTTATATAACTATGATACAGATATTCACATATAAAAGTATATTGCTCTATTTATGCAGAAATAATAAAGGTTTAGAATTGGATGCAGATTTAGAGACCACTGCTCTGGGAAAAGTATTAGATGAATCTACACTGATGTGCTCTATTGCTAGGCAAGATATTTGGAAACTTGAAGACTTTTGGAGATGGAGTCTCTCCATCATAATTAGCAGCTTGTAAAGCCAGCTGTATGAACTTTATCCGTAAATGACAGAACAGGATCTGAATAAAATCTCTTGCTCTGAGTTATGGTGATACGGCATACTACGCAAGCTAAAAGATCCTGAGATTGCTATCTCATGGGTAGATTTCTGATTTTTTTTTTCAGGTTCTTTTATTTACTTACATTTCAAATGGTATTCTCCTTCCCCGTTTCCGGCCACAAGCCCTCTATCCCCTCAGAGGGTGCTCCTCAACCAGCCCACCCACTGTCTCAGCACCTTAGCATTCCCCTCCCTGGGTCATCAAGCCTCCACAGAAACAAGGGGCTCTCCTCCCAGGGATGTCAGATAAGGCAATCTTCTGATACATAGCTAGCTGGAGCCATGAGTAACCCCTTGTGTACTCTTTGGTTGGTGGTCTCATTCCTTCCCTGGGAGCTTTGGCAGAGTCTAGTTGTTTGATATTGTTGTTCTTTTTCTTAGTCTATGTACATTAGCATCTGAATTGATCTGGCTCTGGCAGAGCTCTCAGGAGACATCCAAATCAGACTTCTGTCAGTAAGCTCTTCCTGGCATCAACAATAATGTCTGGGTTTGGTGTCAGCAGATAGGATGGATCCCTAGGTGCGGCAGTGTCTGCTCTGCTCTTTGTCCTGGCATTTCTTTTTGACAAGAGGAATTCTGGATTAATATCTTTGAAGTGAGTGGGTGGCCCCATCCCTCAACGAAGGTCCATGCCTATCCACTGGATGTTGTCTCTATCTCCCTTTTGTTGGGTATTTTGGCTAAAATCCTCCCTGTTGTGTCCTGGGCACCTCTTGGATCCCTGGCATCTGGAACTTTTTAGTGGCTACCCCCAGTCCTCCCTCCCCTACTGCTGCACACCTACTTTCAAACTCCTGACCCTTTGTACTTCTTCCCCATCTCCTCCCATATATGAACTGCCCCCTTTTTTCTCTCCCTCTCCTCTCTCCTTCTCATACTGAGTCCCGGGAGCCTACCCCATTCCAGGTCCCTGTGACTTTCTAGAGGTTCCTCCCACTCTCCACCCAAGACAGCTGCATATTTCCATTCATTCTGCTGACTCTCCAGTCTTCTAGCACCTGTCTCCTCCCATACCTGATTCTGTCTCCTTTATCCCCTCCCCCCTCCCCTCTCCCATATAGGTCCCTCACTCCCTATGCCTCCCATAATTATTTCGCTTGAGTTTCTAAGTGGGATTGAAACATTCTTCAATCATAATGGCTAAGGTAAAAAAAAAAGTCAAACAACAGCACATGCTGGCAAGGATGTGGGAAAAGAGTACTCTTCCATAACTGGTGGTATTGCAAACTGGTACAACCACTTTGGAAATCAATCTCGTGGTTCTTCAGAAAATTGGAAATAGAGACAATTATAGGAACCTATAACCAGTGTAGTGTTGTGGAACACAGTTCCAATGGATACATCCTTTGTATTTTAATTGTAGTCTAAAAACAGATGCCCAACTATAGCTATGTGCTTCTGCTAGTCAAGTCTAGATCTCCATCCCCTCTCCCAAAAAATAATGGTACAAATAGTTGGGTTTCTTTTATTCCAAATGTAATGTTATAAAAAAAAATAGAACAAGCATTTCAAACCATTATAATAGTACTTATATGAACTTTAGATATAAACATATACATTTTGATGGAGATAAAAGTATGCACAATTTAGTAGTAGGTTAATCTATGATCCCTTTAAGACATGTTTTAGTCCTAGTTTTAAATTTTGGTCCTGAAATTTTTATAATGGCTTTACAGCACAATTTAGTTTTCATGTGATTGCTTTTGTTTTTAAAGGATGGACTCCTCACAGACTGATCTCAAAAATGAAGTGATCTGGTTTATAAAGTGATGTTTCTAGATTCCATACCATTTTACAGGTTTAAGACAATAACTGGACCCTGTCATGATACTACCATCTTGTATTGAATCTCTGTAGAGAGAATGGATATTCTCTGAAGTTGTAGTAAAGCCCTGGTTGGAGAGCAGGTATTCTTAAATGACTTGCTTGTAACCATCAGATTTGGCTGTATGTATACCCATATCATCTGTTTGATGACCAGCAAATAATGTGTTTAACAGGCACACAGGAAATGCAGCTCATACTCTAGTATACAGCAAATGTTCTTAGAGATATAAATATATCTGTCAGAGAAGCAGACTTAGGAACAAACAAATTTTCCAAGTATGAAATGGTACTACTAATCCTATATTAAGTACACAAAAATACGGACCTTTATTTTTCAAAATTCGAAATTTCTAAGATACCTTGTTCTCAGCACAAAAATTGAGTAAAATTTTCTTTTGTAACAAAATATAAGAGAATCTTTGAGCCCTTGTGGCAAAATGTTAAGGAAATCCATTACATCTCAACACTATTTCATAACTTCTTTGGAAGACAGGAAAAGAGATGAAGACGTTAAGCGCTAAGTTTTATTATCTTTGTAAATTTTTATTAGGTTGAAGGTGCATAATAGGCTGGGTCCCATGAGTTTTTATGCTTAAACACCTTAAAGAATTAACATGTCTATATATTGCACAAAATGAACATCCAGTAGCTTTCAGAAAAATGCCAATTTAACTGTGTTATGTGACCACATCACTGGGAACACATTATTGAAGAACAAAATTTCAGATGGCATATAAATAAAAATTCAAAATGTTCCCTGTTGTCTCCCATGCAAATATAGGAAATACAGGATGTAAAAACAAGGGAATTGGCATGTTTCTTTATTAATAGTAAAACCAGGTTTAACTCCTTAATTTCAAACGTGGTTGAAAAGAAAAAGGCATCACAAATTCATTGGTTCAAATAACCTTAAAAGTGAAGACATGTATTAAAGTATGAATGAGCAAGAAAGGAAAGAAATCCATCAAGACCTTTTTAAAAAAATTATTGGTTATTTGATTTACATTTCAAATGTTATCCCCTTTCCATGTTTTGCCTGAGAGTTCCCTATCCCACCTTCTCTCCTGCTTCTATGAAGGTGTTCCCCTTACCACCCACACACTCCAGCCTCACCTCCCTAGCATTCCCCTACACTGGGTCATCTAGCCTTCCCAGGACCAAGGGCTTCCCCTCCCACTGATGCCAGATAAGGCCATCCTCTGCTACATATGCAGCTAGAGCCATGTGTCCCTTCATATGTACTCTTCGGTTGGTGATTTAGTCCCTGGGATTTCTGGGGTGGTGGTGGTGGTCTGGTTGGTTGGTATTGTTCTTCTTACTATGTTCGTGCAAACATCTTCAGCTCCTTCAGTCCCTCCCCTACTTCATTGGGGTTCTGGTGCTTGGTCAGATGCTTCAATCATTCTCATCTGTGTAAGTAAGGTTCTGGCAGAGCCTATCAGGAGACATTCAAATCGGGCTCCTGTTAGCATGAACTTGGCAACATCAGTAGTGACTGGGTTTAGTGGCTGCATATGGGATGAATCCTCAGGTGGAAAGTCTCTGGATGTCCTTTTCTACTGAGGAATTTTCTTTTCTAACTTTTTTTTCACCACCTAGCATGCTTCAAGAATGTAAGGCAGAAACCCAGAGTAATTAGAGGTTTCAAGAATAATAGCTAGCTGTCTTTTTATATCATCTAAAGTGAATTTCTAATTCCTTTGACCTTACCTATAGTAGCCAAATGCAAAGGGAGGTAAAAATGTCAGAAATGTCTTGCTTTTGAAGCCTTTCTAATTCCCTCTAGTTTCAGGTCTTAATGAAGCCAAATAAAGTTGAAAAGTAGAAGTCAGACCTGTTGAGAATTAGGGAGCACACGTCCATGCTTGGTGACTATAGTAGACATAAGATTCCTTATCACCTACCAAGAAGGCCCCTAGAATATTGTGAGATTCTAAATGCAATTCAACTTTTTCTATCTTGGAGAAGACTTAATGTAAATTTGAATAGCAAAAATACTGTTTATTTAAACATAGTCAATTGTTTTTTAACATTATTATATTAAGTAGATCTTTGAAGAAAGAGCATTGTACCTTTGTCAGCAGTCTTAGGGAACAATTCTGTAAGTTTTCAAAAATTCTTCACACTCAGATGGTAACCAGCTTCAATAAGAATAGAGTGTGAAGGAATTTTCTGTTTCCAAGAATTATTCATATTCAGATTGCTTTCCATCTTGACTCATAAATATACTCCGTGCTTCCATGATTTCAATATATTTGTGTTTCATTTCTTAACCTATCTTTTGTTATATAAAAAAGAAGATTGAAATAATCTCATGTATCATATCAGATCACCATGAACTAAGACATGGTCTTCAATAACAAAAATGAAAGAAAACCCGCATACATGTGGAAGCTGAAAAATGCTATACTCAATGAAGATTTGGTCAAGGAAGAAATAAAGAAAGAAATTAAAGACTTTTTAGAATTTAATCAAAATGAAGGCTCAACATACACAAAGGCATGGGACACAATGAAAGCAGTGCTAAGAGGAAAACTCATAGCTCTGAGTGCTTCCAAAAAGAAACTGGAGAGAGCATACAGTAGTAGCTTGACAATACATCTAAAAGCTCTAAAACAAAAAGAAGCAAATACACACAAAAGGAATAGATGGCAGGAAATAATCAAACTCAGGGCTAAAATCAATCAAGTAGAAACACAAAGAACTATACAAGGAATCCAAAAAACCAGGAGCTGTTTTCCTGAGAAAATCAACAAGATAGATATACCCTTAACCAAACTAACCAGAGAGCTCAGAGTGTGTATCCAAATTAACAAAATAAGAAATGAAAAGGAACACATAACAAAAAAAAAAAACTGAGGAAATTCGAAATGGACAATTTTCTAGACAGATACCAGGTACCTGTTAAATCAGGAATAGATAAACTATCTAAACAACCCCATAACTCCTAAAGAAATAGAAACAGTTTGTAAAAGTCTCCCAACTAAAAAGAACCCAGAACCAGTGCAGAATTGTATCAGACCTTCATAGAAGACTTAATACCTATACTGTCCAAACTATTCCACAAAATAGAAACAGAAGGAACACTACCGAATTCCTTCTATAAAGACACAATTACACAGAAAAAAACACAGAAAGGTCCAGCAAAGAAAGAGAACTTCAGGCCACTTTCCCTTATGTATATTGGTGCAAAATACCTAATAAAATTCTCGCAAACTGAATATAAAGAAAAAATCAAAACAATCACCCATGATGATCAAGTAGGCTTCATCTGAGAGATGCAGGGATGACTCAATATATGGAAATTCATCAATGTAATCCGCTATATAGACAAACTCAAAGGAAAAAAAAAAACACATGATCATCTCATTAGGTACTGAGAAAGCATTTGACAAAATTCAACATCCCTTCTTGTTAAAAGCCTCAGGAATTTAAGGCCCATACCTAAACATAGTAAAAGCAATATATAGCAAACCAGTAGCCACCATCAAACTAAATGAAGAGAAACTTGAAGTAAAATCACTGAAATCAGGAACTAGACAAGGCTGGCCACTCTCTCCCTATTTATTCAATATAGTACTCAAAGTCCTAGTCAGAGCAATCAGGAAACAAAGGGAGGTCAAAGGGATACAAATTGGAAAGGAAGAAGTTGAAATATCCCTATTTGCAGATGATATGATAGTATACTTAAGTGACCCCAAAAGTTCCACCAGAGAACTACTAAGCCTGATAAACAACTTCAGAAAAGTGCCTGGGTATAAAATTAGCTCAAAGGAATCATCAACCCTCTTCTACTCAAAGGTTATACTGGCTGAGAAAGAAATAGGGATGCAGAGCCTCTCAGAAGACAGCTAATTCAGACTCCTGGTAACAAGCATTTTTTGGCATCAGCAATAGTGTCTGGGTTTGCTGGCTGCATATGGGATGTATCCCCAAGTGGCGCAGTCTCTGTATTGCCTTTCCTTCAGTGCCTGCTCCAGTCTTTGTCCCTGGAACAATTCAGGATTAAAAAGTTGAAGATGGGTAAGTGGGTAAGTGGCCCATCCCTCAAACAGTGTGCATGCCTAACCTCTGGATATGGTCTCTACAGGTTCTTCATCCCCTTTGTTGGAAATTTCAGCTAATCTCATCCCCTTCATGTCCTGGAAGCCTCTTGCTTTCCTGGCATCCTTCATGTTCTGGGAACTACCCCTGTTTCCCAATCCCCCATTGCTACATACCTAGGCTCAATTTCTTGATCCCCTGTACATCTCACCAGTCTCCCCCCATATCTTATCCTGTCCCCCATTTTCCCACTCTTCCTCCTCTCCTCCACCTAAATCCCTTCTACCTTCTACCTCTCATGATTATTTGTGTCCCCCTTCTAAGTAGGCCTGAAGCATCCACTCTTTAGTCTTCCTTCTTTTTGAGCTTCTTATGATCTGGGAGTTTTATCATGAGTATTCCAAGCTTTTAGTCTAATATCCACTTCTCAGTAAGTGCATACCATGTGTGTTCTTTTATGACTGGTTTCCCTTACTCAGGATGATATTTTCTAGTTCTATACATTTGCCTTTGAATTGCATAAAGTCATTGTTTTTGATAGCTGAGTACACATGTGCACATATACTACATTTTCTGAATCCATTCCTTTCTTGAAGGATATCTGGGTTTTTTCCAGCTTCTTGTTATTATAAATAAGGCTGCTATGAACAAAGTAGAGCATGTGTGCTTGTTATATGTTGAAGCATCTTTGGGGTATATACCCAAGAGTGGTATATCTGGGTTCTCAGGTACTACTATGTCCACTATTCTGAGGAACTTCCAGACTGAATTCCAGAGGGTTGTAATAGAAATCAATTTCAATGACATGCAATTTTTTTCTGAAATATAAACAAAATGTAACTTTACCTTTTTGATATCTGTTTTAATTCCTTATTTAGGTGACAGAGACCAACAAAGTATCTAAATAATGCTCTGCTGTTAACTTCCTTTAATATGCCAAATCGGTTTAATTACAGTTTCTATAAATAATCTATGCAAAGTACTTCCCGAACAGAATGCACTTTTCCTTCTCTGTGTGGCAAATTTTAATACTTAAAAGCATTAGAACAGATGTTAGGTGCCTGCTAAACTTGTTTTCAGTTTTCTTTTATTTATATGTTAATGAGAATTTAATTACTTCATGAATACTTAAACAACCTGAGGGTGCCTGATATCATTAGCTTGAACATGACAAGCACCTCAAGTGACCACATGGGAAGACAAAAATTGCTTTTAGTTTACTTGAAGACAGAAAGATGAATTCATTTCACCCCCTGCTATGTTTTACCTGACACACAAAACTGGAAAAGCACAGATTCAATCTTGCTTCAACATGAGTAAAAAAAAAAAAAATTCAGCAAAGCACTCAGAAGCATAAATTCTTCCTATTTGGTTTTGCTTCAGTGTCTTTTAATAACTATTCAACCTATACTCTGCTTTAAAATCTTATTTCACTAGAAAGTGTTCTGTTGAAGTAAGTCAGTCTTTTTTTTAATGGACTATAGCAGTGAACATTTTAAACACTATTTATGATTTTGAAACACTTCTCTATTTGAGCACAGTTGAATGGGTTTAGTTGGAGAAACTATAGGGAAGATGAACCTATAATAAATAATGTTTGTAAATCTTTGCATGTAATTTTTCATAACATATTGAAAAAGTAAATTTAGTAATGTTAATTAGTTGCCCTTAGAGGCCTTGCATGTTTGGCTACTGTGTCATACATGCATCAGTATCTGGGAGAGAATAGAGAAGTTATGTCTAAACTCAGTGTTCTGACCTGTGATCATGTCGATGATTAGTATTAACACTATCTGAAAAAACAAAAGCCAGAGATGACCACCAGTCCAACACCACACAGGTCTGGAAGGCTCCCAGAGCAGGGAGCATGCTTGAGGCTAGAAGAACCCAGCCTGGGATTCTGGGACTCTAGCTGGAGTGAGTCTGAGACAGAGGACTATAGCTTGGAGACACATGTGCAGGTTCGGTGAGGATCAAGACCAGGATGACCACCAGTCTGGTACTATGGGGCCCAGAGAGGAAACCAGCCTGAGACAACCACCAGTCTTGCCCCTTGCATGCCTGGAGAGTGAACATTTTCAATACAACCCTTGTCTGGTGCCATAATGCACAGGCAGGGCAAAGCACTCATAAGACCCCACTCCTGAGATGCCCCCAACCATGCAGAGATTCGAAAAGAAAAAGGAACAGAAGAATGTAGGCACAATGAAGAGAGGCAGAAATTTGAGTTTCGCTGGTATTGTGGAACAATGTGATTTCAGTAGCCTGTGATGTCCCCTGGTACTATAGTGGGGTTCTGGCTGGTGCTGCCACCAGAATCCACTTCTAGTTCTGTGGTCTTCCAGCAGCAGGGGTCTGTTACCACCAAAGGCCAGGCAGACATCCTTGGTCTGGCTGCTTCTAGGGACATTTTGTTATCTGAGTTTATGCAGAACTTATCCCTCCATTTATCTGGATATTTTTGGGGAGCAGATCTGGGACATAAAAACAAGAGAGCTGTCTCCATCCATAGCCAGTTATAGTACTCAGAAGAAAGAGACCAAATAGAGCCCAGGAATTGGAGGTAAGCAGGCCCCTAGGGTACGATAGTAGGAGAGCTGGCTTTGCCACTTATCTCCAAAGCTGTGACATGGATAGAGAAAACCATCCTTCCTTCCTCCTCTACCACTCACCTCTGGAAGCAAGTGGGAGACCAGCCTCTGGGGGTGAAAGCAAGAGAGCTGACCCTGTCCCTCACTAGCTGCAGCACTTACTTGAGAGAGAGTGCCCTCTACCTGTTCTGGGCCTCATAATAGAGCTGACTCTGGGGGTAATAATGAGTTACCTGAGAGGAAGTCTCCCCAAGCTTCCAGGATTAATAGTATAGCAGAAGCCAGGGACATGACTCATTTCAGAAATATCTCATTTCAGTGAATATTTGCAAACATAGAAATGTGGATAAAGGTGCACACTGTGGAACATTGTGGGGCACAGGACAACTTTCAGTATAATTTTTTTTCTGCTGTGAGGAAGGTTGAGTGGTTGGAGAGTGGGTATGATGGGATGGGGGAGATGAATGGGACTAGGGAGCAGGATGTGAAACTCACAAAGAACCAATAAAAATGTAAAATTTGCTAATTAGTTTTATGATACGTTTTTACATATGTAAATATGTATTGTTGGTGTTCAAACATTGTCACCACAAAAAACGTGGCATTTTTGTCATGCTGAGTGATTTTATTTTAATTAAATTAAGAGGTTATAAAAACAGACTCAATGTCATCAGCTTTTAACCTTTCTTGCTTCTCTGTCTCCAAGTGTAAGTACCAGGGACTTTAGAGCCTTATTTGCATCAGGAGCAGACTTCACCCTCTACCCTCACTCATAAATATTGTTTGTTTCATAAAAAAATACTAAGGAATACGACTACACCTCTGTGGCTTTCCTTCCTGTATAAGGTCTATCATTCGAGCTCATTTATGTTTCAGAAGAGACTGTCTTCAAGACGCGTCCCTCTCTCACAAACACTTTCAAGCTCTCATCATTTTATACATCCATTTTCCCCCTCATCTAGAAAGAAAAAAAAGAAGTAAATACATTCATAAACATTGCTAGCAGTGAATAATCACATCATTGACATCCCTAACCCGTTCTGTGACTTTCTCTTGCCTGTTGAAATATGTATATGCAATTTATCCTATTTCATCTGTATCTAATATCTTTATAAAGGCTTCAGAATCGGGAGGGAAACATCTCTTCATGATTTCGGGTATTCAGATACTAGAGGGACTGGACCCTTTCCACTTAATCAACATCTTATAAAATCAAGGACAATGTAGAACTTTACCTACTGGTCAGAACAATAGAAAGTATACCATATCTCTGATCCAGCGAGGATACTAGATGTCCTGAATTTCTCAGACTTTTGTGAACAGATAACTATTTAATATCAGTTTCAGGAGCTCCAGCCTTATGAAATTATGAAACAGGAGACCTGCTGATAATGTACAAAGACATGCATTTTCTGTGCAATCATCTGGAGAGAACAAATTCCTTAAGGTAGAGTTCATTGTTTTAGAGGCTTTAGAAGTAGCCCACTGAAAATGTAAGTTAATGCAAAGGACCTGTGACCATCATCCACCCTTAACCTTCAAGAGTTTATCCCAATCTATTCTGTAAACTCCACCACCTTTATTATGGTCTATATTATTTACCTAAATGTTTTGCTAGAGAGCAAAGAGACTAACATGCTGTTTGGAATCCAGTTGCAGATATCAGTAAGAGTTATTAGACAGTAATTACTAATTCTACATGGTAGGCATATGGTGATTTCAAAATATAAATATAGAGCAAAATAATATGATAAATCTTAAGAGCATTTCTCTAGTAGGGAATACAGTATATATAGTACAAAAACATATATTTAAATTGTAGCTATATTTTATCAGAGGTAAAAATAGGAAAAATACATATGGATAATATAAGTATTATAGTATTATTCAAGGAAAGAGAATACTATAAAGTTACAAAGATAATTGTCTTGTACTCTGGATTTTGGGAAGCAACTGCCCTTTTAAAATGAGACAAAGAACTTTACAAGTAACTTTTTTTTGCTGTTTTTTTTTTGTTTTAGATGAATTTCTTCAGAAGAAATTACAAGAAATCAACCCAATAATGCAGTGCTGCCCACTCACCTTTACCAGATGACCTAGAATGAATTTTACCTGTTAGAATTCTAAATATTCCACGCAAAGCTTTTGAATTTGCCATTGTTTAAGTAGAATATGTAAACTTAAATTGAGCATGAATGTGCCCAACTCTGTAAGTGATGATGCCTTCTTCTTATGAATATGTATTACTTTATCCAATAAAACTCCCATCTCTGGTTCACCACTCCACAGAATCAATAGGTTGAGGGGCAAAGTGGTTAAAAAGCTTTACTGTGATTAGGAAAGGTTTAAATGCTAAAGATACTGTTTTAATAGGGCATCCCAGCTCTCATGTAGAAGGAAAGTAATACAATAAGTTTTTAAAAGTATGCTCTAAGCATACATAAGAGATGCACAGAACAGTTTTGCTTATGTCTTGACAGAATAATGACCGATTTTGTGTGTGTCATACATTATTATGTGATTGGGGATAACAAGGCATTCCATATTTTTTAAGTCCAAAATATTACAATATTTAAGGCTTTAGAATTTCAGAAAATGGAATGAAATAAAAGGATAATTTGTAATAGACAAAGTATTAGACAATGTCTCTCATTGTAGTGATAAAATTTCTAACAAAAATAAATAATTCTTTAAAAAATTAGCCCATATACATACAGCCACCAAACTAGACAATATTGTTGATGCCAAGAAGTGAATGCTGACAGGAGCCTGATATAGCTGTCTCCTGAGAGGCTTTGCCAGAGCATTACAGATATAGAGGTGAATGCTAGCAGCAGACCATTCAACTGACAACGTGGTCCCCATTGGTGGAGTCAGAGAAAGGATTGAAGGAGTCGAAGGAGCTTGCTACCCCATTAAAAGAA
Source organism: Rattus rattus (assembly GCF_011064425.1). Classification (NCBI taxonomy): domain Eukaryota; kingdom Metazoa; phylum Chordata; class Mammalia; order Rodentia; family Muridae; genus Rattus; species Rattus rattus. The sequence goes on along the minus strand of NC_046165.1, from coordinate 34,068,619 downwards.
CAATACCAACCATCCAGAGCTCCCAGGTACTAAACCACCACTCAAAGAATACACATGGACAGACCCATGGGTCCAGCTGCATATGTAGCAGAGGATGAACTTGTTGGGCACCAACGGGAGGAGAAGCCCTTGGTCTTGCTAAGGCTGGACCCCCAAGTGTAGGGGAATTTCAGGGCTTGGAGAGGAGGAACACCCTCATAGAAGAAGGGGGAGGGCAGTGGGATAGAGGGTTAATGGATGGGAACCTGGGAAAGGGAATAGCATTTGAAATATAAATTTAAAAATACCCAATAAAAATAAAAATTAAATTAAATAAAAAACATTATTTTGACTCATGGTTTAAGAGAATATATCTTCCTGAAAAAAAAAGACATAATAGCTCCTTACCTTGCATCCAAGTTCTGGGAAGAGGCAAAGAGCAGAATACTAGATCTTTCATCTGCTTGTCCCTTTTATTCATGCAGATACTCAGCAAATATTTAGAATGAATTCGTGCTCTTCAGTTAAGCCTGACTTCACAAAAAAGCCAAGAGAAATTTTTTTAAGTCTTTTGAAAATACAGTCCATAACTTGGGATGTAGTTTCTTTGGTAAAGTTGATAAAGCGTAGACGTAATATTCATGAAACTATATTTTAGAATCCTAATGAAGATGCTGAGGAACCAGAGGTTAAGGGTGAAGAGAGTAAAGAAAGGGAAAGATAAAACAACCAAAAGGAAAACACTTAGATAGTCGAAAATGAAGTCAAGTTGAAGGTGAAGAATATAAATCACAGACAATTTAACACATTCGGTGTTTCACAATGTCCTGATTCTCATTAGATACTGAGGGTTCTAAACATCCTTATTTTTTTATTTGCTGCTTGAACTTTCTGCTTTGCATTCAGCAAGAGGAAAACATATGGCTTCTAGTCACATAATCACTATTATTTTAAATTAAAAAAAATTTGCTGATTTTGAGCATATTTTTATAACACTATCTTTTGCTTGTTTAATAGTGACACTGAATCTATTGTTTACTATGTCCTAGACAATTTCCCTACTACTGACATTTTCCTACTCAGCCATGAAATTGTGCTTACAAAGAGCTATAATTCATTAGAGGTGCTAATGGTCTGACAGACACTGTACACTGCTTGTAAAAATATAGGCAAATGTTTGCAAAGCTGGACGATGTGATATAAACTGAGTCTTATGACCTTTACAGACCTGAGATGGTTCTGTCTAAATTCTTAGCTGTCCTGTTTCACATATCCTGCCGAAGAATTTCTTTAATATTCAGATACCATAATTCTGGACATCTGTTTTCATGTTGAGCACAAGAGCTCCAGCAATAAAGTCTGTATCCTTTCTAAAAATTAATCTCACCTAGTATTAAAATTTTTGTGCCTTGCATGATATTGATGGTTGCAGGTGAGAAACATTTTCTGTTATTTCTCACATTTTTGCAGTGGAAGTCAGATGTATTACCTTTTTACCACATAGCAATATATGAGATAATATATTTATTGCACTAATTTGTTCTTGTTTTATTTAAAAATTTTTTCATGGTTGATCATTAATATTCCCAATGAGATTTAAAAACAAATGTTGAGGGGTTGGGGATTTAGCTCAGTGGTAGACCGCTTGCCTAGCAAGCGCAAGGGCCTGGATTCAGTCCCCAGCTCCGAAAAAAAGAAAAAAAAAAGAATTTAAGAAAAACAAATGTCGTATTATTCAGATCTATTATTGACAGGGTCTCCAGATTGCCATAAGTATATTAGGGTTTATTAAAATAAGGACTATAGAACTTCTTAGGTTAAAAATGACTTTAATTAAAATAAATATGTAAACAATTGAGATGAGGTAAGCCCATTTTTTCTATTAATAAATTGCCTGATGATAGAAAAATTTCCAAGTGACATTTTCTGTGAGCATTTCTATTTTTTAAAAAGAATTGTTTTAAACTGGTAAGTTTTTAACATTGTTTAATGGACAGGTCTTACACCATAAAGTTAACTAATAACAAATTAAACTAAATACATGTTAAAAACTGAGCCAGCGTCCAGGTAAAACAATTGTAAGATTATTAAATACAATTATAAGGGAGAATAGAGCTCAAACAGAAGTCATATAAAGGTAAGTCTAGGGAATTTTAGCAACTTTTGCACTAGTTAAAGACACTATGGAAATGAAATTGTATGCATCGCTACCTTTTAATTGGTACTTATATTCTAATTGCTTCTGTGACATTGAGAGATATGTGGAGTCTCTTCTAATGTTTGCATTTTAAAAATGGATGCTCAGTTTTTACTTATTTGTTAAGTTTTGTTCCTGTGACAAAATGCCTGACATGCCATAGGAGAAAAACATTGATTTTTTAAATCATATTTTCAGATACGTAAGCCTTGATTTCACTCAACCGTAGTTCCCGGTGAGGCAGAACATTATGGCAGTAGGAGTATGTGGCGGGAACTTCTCAATTCATGGGTGTGAACTGGAGTCTAAAAAGGAACACTAACCTGAGAACATGAGTGCAGTGACATAGCTTCTCCAGATACCTTGGTGCTTTAAAATTTCAATATTTCCAATTACCACTACAATCTCTGGGGATGGGATTGTATTTGATGCATGACAACTTCGAAATGATATTTTAGACATTAAGTATAAAATGCCAATGTGTAAATTTAAAGAGTTATTGACCATTCAATGTGAAAAAATATTGGACCACCACCAATAATTCTACAGTCTTAAAGTTCTAGAACTGCTCAACAATTCAATCCCCACTTGCATCTGGAATTACCACCTGTAAGACAATATGTACCAAATGATACAAAAGTGGAATAGGGTTGCTAACCACCTTCTGTTGGAATTTGGCCCCCTCAAGACCAGAAGATGATCCTACTTTCTACATTAAACCTGTTCTAAAGCCCAGAGCTTGATCCTTTCAAGGATGTTATAGATACTGCTTTGCTAAAAGTACATGATGTACCTTTCGAATAGACATCTATATATTTACATTGATTCCCATTGGTCAGTGCTGTGGCCAACTCTGTTGGCTTGTTTTGTAATCAGTGGTGCAGAGATTCATAACTAGCCAAAGAACTGAGAGGCAGTTATTGTTGAATGATCATCTCATCAGGGAATGTTATGGGGAAGAAGCTAAATGAACGATAGAGCTGGCCTAATGGTGGTGTGCGGCTGTTCTTTCCTTAAGTTGCTTTTATTGTTTGTATTTGGTATTTGTCCTAGTAGTGAGAAATCAGTTAAAGCACCTTTCTTATTAATAACTTAAAATGAGTTAATTGTCTATATACCTGCTAATTCAAAACTATGTTCTTTCCTCCCTTCCTCCTTTGTATAACTTTAAATATGAATAGAACTACCCAGTAGGTTTGATAATATTCTTTAGAGGGTTAAATTGTTTGTTGGCCAGCCTAATGACTTGACTTCAATCCCCAGGACTCACACGATAGTAGGAGAAAGCTAATTTCTACAAGTCAACTTCTAATGTCTATTTGAGCATCATGCTGCTTATGTGTGCACACACACATGCACGCAAACACACGCACACACACAAACACACACACAAACAAACACACACACACACACACAAACACACACACAAACACATGTACCACATAAACACATATATACACACAAACACACACACATGCACACACAAACACACAGAGAATAAGTAATAGATATCATAAAAAGGTTAGAAAACATTCTGAAATGCAACCACTAATAACTGTCACATACCTTGAATATTTTACAGCTTTGAGTTGTTCTCTGTCATTTTATCTGTGTCATCATCCTTAAATTATCCTTGCAAAAAATTTAGTGCAATAAAAATAATAGAGAAGTTAATTTTCAAAAATTAACGAGATCTCTAATGAAGTTCTCAGTAGAATTGTCCCGTTCTTGGCACTTCTAACAGAATTGGTCATTAAGCTCTTATTATAGCATGCCTAGCCATTTCAACCTTGTCTTCAACTTTTTATCAAATTTTCATTAGATACAAGTTTCACAGGCTTGCAGGCCACATTGTCAGATTCAATCACAGCAAAGACCCCTCTTACTGTATCAATTTTATCTCTTAATCTATTCATTATTGTGTCACAATTCACCACATGAAATATACAGAGAGAAAGCAATCATTTTCATTCATTTTCACAAAGGTTTCAGTTCAGGTTTTAGTTATTGGTTCTGTGGAGTATAGAATTCTAGTCAAGACAGATTATCATACTGGAAACATGTGGGAGAGTCTTTTGACCTCATTCAGAACAGAAAACAGAAACAGTGGCTAGGAAAATACCACTTTCGTAGACATGGATCCAGTAGACTGGATCTTTTAGCAGCTTCTCGTTTGCTATACTCTCCTAAACCTAAAAATACCACAGGTTATTGACTATTATTTGTGTCACTAAAAAAATAAGAGCATGAAATGAGAACAGGAAATATCCAAGATACAGAGCAAATATAAACATATAGGACATTTAACAAAAGAAAAAATATGGGAAGATAGAAACTATCTCTTTTTGCCCTGTCCAGAATGGGTTTAAAACTTCCAGAAAGGCTAAAATAAGAAAATATCTAAATGTAGATCTAGGTGAGAGTCTCCAACTACAGAAAATAATGGTTTCTTATAACATTCAGAGGAGGGCTGAAAAGGGGTCATTTTTCACATTCTTGATGTTATTTTCTATAAGGAACAGGAACTGAGCTATACATACACCAGTACACATACTCACTCACAATTTCAAACTCTAGGATTCAGTATTAAGATTATTTCTCATACTCATTCTTCTTATTTGCTTCTCTGGCTAGTGCTTAATTTTTGTGCTCCATACATGAACAATATAAAGAGTACTTACATGCCTATACAGAAATATCAAAAACAGAATTCCAGTGGAAGCCAAGATCTGAAGATTTCTAATTACTTAGCTAATGAAAGTCCTCATTGTAAAATGCAGTCAGTTCCAATTGCTGTTTTTTGTTGTTCTTGTTGTACAGAGGGATATTTTTGATACTGCAAGCACTTTATTCATGGAAAAAAAAAGGAAATGGGGATAGACAAATGCATGGTTTGCATTTGCCACAATGAAACCCATCAAAATACACAACAACATAGGTTAATGATAAAAACTAAAAATGAAGTGGAAATATCTTCATTGGAAGGTAATCTGTGGTGTCTGGTAGATACATAATAACATAATAATGGATCAGAAGTTCTTCATGGTGCAATTCTTTAATTCAGTTCTTCATACTATGCTGACCCCCAACCATAAAATTATTCCATTGCTACTTCATCAGTAGCTACTTCATAATTTTGCTATTGTTATTTTTATTTTTATTGGGTATTCCTTTATTTACATTGTAATAGACACATGATGAAAACTTTGTTGTTTTAATCATACACACTGTATTTTTCTTTCACATTTACAAATATATGTAAAAGAGTTATAATATGAGTCATTTATATACAAGTTGAAATACTAAAGCATTAGTCACATACAAGTTGGAGAGCAATTGTCCCCTTAAGATTTATAGGTTGGCAATATATCTATGTTTATAAGTTGTTAAATAAAGGAATTTTCAAGAAATATCTCATTGTTTAATCAATTTCAGAACAACAATATGAATGGACAATTATCTGAAAACAATACTTTAGTTAATGTACACTATCACATAATGTAGACCAATTATTTGGGAAGAATAAGCTTTAGGTAATGCAATTTTAAGATGATGAATGGCTATACTTTTTCAAATTAGTTTTAGATTGCTCACAAAGATTAATGTACTAAAACTTCAACATTTATTTGACAAAAATCCCTGAATTACCATCCTTGTTAAAAAATAAAGTAAAATGCCCTGATTTGCTAGTTATATGGGCAGGACATAGAGTGTAATAACAAAGTTTTTGCCTCATTTTTATTAGTTCGTTCATATTTTGTGCAGTATATTTTGTCCATATGTACCCACTCCTCCCAGATGCATACTCATTCCCCTTTCAACCAAGTAAAATATATATCATTTTAAGCCCTTCAAGAATAGTTTATATTTCTAATATACTCAGATTTTCAATTTTAATTGGCATGTGGTTTACTTATTAGGGCAGAAATTTTTTTACCAAAAATTAATCTGCAACTTTCAAGACTACCTTAGTTACCTTAGTTCCCATTGGCTTTTTTTTTTTTTTTTTTTTTTTTTTTTTTTTTCGGAGCTGGGACCGAACTCAGGGCCTTGCGCCTTAGGCAAGTCTACCACTCTGGAGCTAAATCCCAACCCCCCATTGGCTTCTTTTTGAATAAAAAGTTCATGGCTATTTCTCTCTCTCCAGGCTGGAATTATGCCTGACCTGTTTCTGTAGAGGTCATTGCATATTTTCTGAGCCATTGTGTACGTTTACATTCAACTAAACTGAAATGACCAGAAAATGCTATTTCCTTGTTGTGACCACTTACGGTTTTCATAGTCTTCTGTCCATTCTTCTGCCATAATCACTGTCCCTTGAGTGGAGAATCTGTAATAACACAGATATCCCATTTAGAACTAATCATTCTGCAATGACTTATTCTATGCACACTGATCAGTTGTGGTCTCTGTACTATTTATCTGTACCAAATAGAAGCTTTTCCCTGGAGGGATGACCTATGCAGTAATTCATAGGAATAATAGTGGTTTATCAGGAGCTAATTTAATACTCTGCCCAATTCAACACCATGATCTTATAGCCACAAAATTTTTGCCTAAGTAACAGAGCTTCTCCCTAAAAACCATGCTATTATTTACATCAGTGTATAAAATTAATTATTTTAACATAAATTCAGGTAGTAAATTAACCTTGTGGCTGTATTTCTTTTTCTCGTGCTACACAATAACCACACAAGACTTACTTCAATCTGCACTTCAATAGTTGACCAGTTAGTGATCTACCTTAACCTATAAAATAATCTGACTATTTCCTAGCTATGAGTACAATATACTTGCTTCCCCTTATTGGTCGGACTCTTTGGGTTTCAGGTGTGTTTCAATGATCTCTCTCTGAACCCTTCCTCATGGCCCTAATTCCTCCAATCTCCTAGCCGATATGAACCTCCCCAACCCCTATGGCAGGTGAGAGCTACCATATTACCATATTCTCTCTTTTACACAACCATTGGGTAATCAGCATTTATTGACAAGTCAGAAAATGAGTAGTTATTTTTTAAACAAATTTGACACAGGAGATTCTTAGTACAAGCATTACAATGCTATGTCTAGATTGAAACAAGATATAAGGGCAGAAAATCATCATTTGGATGACACAGGGTATTATACAATGAACAAAAACATTATGCCCTAAACCAATGGGTATGTCTTGTCAGGCTTGATACTGTTATAGGCCACACGTTCAGAGCTTGGCAAGTCTACAGTTTTCTTTGCTCTTCCAATATTATTAATAGTTTTAATTATATCCTCTCTCTTTCTCTTACTCTCTTATAAATTCAATGAAACTAAGATAGCAGGAATTTCCATTTCTTAAAGTTTCAGTCATAAAAGAAAACAACATGATATTATAATTTTATCAGGTCTATAATAGACAATAAACTCCAAATTATGATTATGATTGACTGAGAAAAGTGACAACTACTTAATTCCAAATATAAGCCATAATATTATCAAATATTATAAACCTTGAGTTCAAATTTTATATAGCAGTTATTTTAGCTGGAATAAATACCATTTTCTTTAATTTCCAAATGATCTAAGCTAAATTTTTGATGTCTAAATTGTAGGCATGCCTGGACAAAAACAATTCTCAAAGCAAGTTTGGATCAAGGAGTATGAGTCATGATCAAAAACAGCCTACAGATATAAACATCGTTTCTCCTTATTGTCACAGAAAAGAAGTCACAATGATGAGAAAGGCATGGAAGAAGGGAACTGGGCATGACTTCATTGTAATATCATGGTCTGTCAAACTCAGCAAGAAGAAACTCCTTCCACACAAAGAATAGTGAACTAATGTAAATGTGACTAAGATATAAACATTCATAGCTCAACTCCAGCGTTTTGATTCCTACAGCAAGACTCTCTGCTCCAAAGTTTGCAGGATATCCCCAAGCAACACCACCATCTGGATGCAGAGTGTTCATACACATGAGCCAAGGGGCTCTTACTAATTCGAAGTACTATGCATAGGATACCTTAGTATAAATGAAAGACAAAACCTCTTGTCAACCAAAAGCTGACAGAGAAAGTGAAAGAGAGAAAAAGCTGGAGGATAGGGAGAGGGGAGAGAGAGAGAGAGAGAGAGAGAGAGAGAGATTCAACTTACCAGAGGGAAAAAAATTACCACCACAGAAAGATCCAATTATCCAATAATTCCAGAGTTACTTCAAGGCAAACAATTGTATCTAATCAGAGTACAGTACTTTTTCTTTTTAATACATCCCATGCAGTTCCAAAAAATTAAATCATCTTTATCTAATTCATAATAAAATTTTCACTTGGGAGTTCCCAAACAGAATTAGCATTTTCCATTCACTTACAGGCCACAAGAGATCTTCAAATACACCTGTTTATCTACGCCTCTTAATGTTTCTGTGAATTGCAGCCAGAAACATAAACAAATTATAAGCCTTCCTTGTCAAACAAATTGTTCAACAGGAATCCTAATTTTGGTTAAGAAAGATCACCAGAAGGTTGGCAAGATACTACACATTGGCTAAAAGCCACGAACAATAAGGAAACAAAAGAACAACGTAGCTCATTGTGCTCTATCCATGAGAGTTCACAAGGGAAACAATTTGAGATGTACAGGTTCCAAAACATTCATTTTCTTTTTTCTTCAGTTTTATCACAATTAGTGAAGGCTATGAATGCTGTCTACCAAGGAAAGTAACTGAGAATCTGAAAACACAATTAGATACAAGAGCTGCAAAAACTCCATCCATTTTTCTGTATAACTTATAGCAAATAAGATGTCGAGAAACTCTGAGAACACCATATCCAAATAACAACAGGCACCACTGTACCACTATGGTCTATGAAATTCAGTTACAGCATCATCTAGCTGTAGGGTCAGACTATGTGGTTGTTTCTATTAACAAAGAACCCATTATAGAATCTGAAAAATATATTTGTAATTAATATCATGTGTTTTCAATATGTATTTGAAAAATGTGTTTGTTTACTGTTTTGAGGTAAAATGAGCAGAGGAACATTCTGTTTATTTTTGCATCTTTCTGTCTTTTGTTTTTGCATCTTGATCATATCAGTCCTTACAATTGGAATTCATCGGACGTGATTATTGTGGCTGTTACATCCAATTGTTCTTTCAGAGGCTCTGTTTCTTTCTCTGGTAGCCAGTATTCATAGCCTTTAGTAGTTGTAATACAACAGAGAAAAAAAAATAAGGTGAATATTTTGGACCATGTACACCTAAACTTGTTTCGTTGTTGGAAACCTTATTGGAATGATAAAACAAAATCTTGGAAAATATGTCATACTGTGGTCTCTTCTCCAGCAATAAGACAATCTCAGAATTAAGTATTTTCCAGGATCCAGGATCCAGAGTTTTGGAGTTGGATCTTCTTCAGAACCAACGTGCTACTTATTATAAAGAAGGGAGGATCAAAAGCACAATTTTGCTGAAAATAATCTAGTCTATAGTTATGGTTATGACTTTTCTGGATTCTCTAAGAAATATCATTGCATCTTCTTTATCCCTGGATGCTAGCCATGAAAACTAAACCCGCCATAAAGAATGTCTCAGTTTGGGTAAGTTTTTTCCTTTAAATGGGCGAAAAGGTAAATTAAAGAAACAAAAGCAGAAAGGTTTATTTTGTCAAAGCTTGGGAGATTTCAGCTATAATCATTTGGCTTCTGGTCTTTGGTCTATAGAAATATAGATCTCAATGCTAATCATATACAGGAAGAAAATTTATTCAAGCACAAGTCCAAGAAGCAGAGACACAGAATGGCATACCACCCACACCAAAATTCCTGCTACTGTCTTTTAACTGAGCTTTCTGGAAACACTTCAGATTTAGATCACAGCACTGAACGGTCTGTTCTCACTGCAGACCATGGTGTCCTTAATACACAGGAGTCCTGCTTTAGACTACAAAGCAACTCTAAATGTCTGCACTTCGTTTTTTTATTCTTACATTATTTCCCTTTGTTCAGTCTCATTTTGTTTTGGCAGCCAATGTTTCTTGGAATCTTAAGTGTAAAAACAGGCTCTTCCTTTGGGCCTTTTGTTTTCATTCTAAAGTCTTCTGTGTAACACAATATTTTGATTAAACAAATTTGCAATATCCTTCTCCTTTTGACTTTTCTCTTGTTATAGAAAGATTATGACTCAGCCAAAGTTCCTCCCGCATTCACATGATTTGAATGCTTGGTCCCAGGGAGTTGTATTGTTTAGGGAGCTTGTGGAAACTCTGCCTCAGCTAATGGAGTTAAATGAAAGAGGACACACCTTTAGGTTATGCTCATACTGGTTTCAGGTTTGCTCTCTCCTTCCTAATCGACTCTGATGGTTTGAAACCCTGCTACTTTTGCTGGTCAGCCATTCTATCGCAACTGACAGAGGGAGATCTTGTCCAACTATGGGATCCCATAGGTCTTTTTTGGTCTCTTGTTTTATGTAATATTTTAGTCATATCAACAAAAAGATTATCAACACCAAGGACATCAGCAATAGCACTAGTGTTGAATTAAGTATCTCTAACAAGAGAAACACTTGTATACAATGTTAAGAGAGAAAGCAGGCATTTGAGTAAATAATAACAATAGATTTGGGGGAAGGAAAGGAAACTATAAACTACTGATAAGAAAGACATAGAGTCTGAAACAAGATTGACACAGAAAATAACTCTTGTCACACGAGTGTAAAATTCAAGTAATTCGAAACCAATAAGTCAAAGCTAGATTCCTTACAGAGGGGAAGAATCTCAATGTTAGCAGATTTTGTAACGTCAGCACTGTTTTGATCACATACTAAGTAATAATTTATAAGTGCTGAAGTATGTATTGTTGGAACATATTTATATTCTGGGCTTGATGACACTTGCCTCTATCCCTAATGTTTGTAAGGCAGGAGTCAGATGTTTGTGTGTTTATGGCCAGCCTAGGCTACATAGTAAGACACTGTGCTAGGAAAAAAAGAAAAGATGTTTCGTTGCTCCGTGGTTTAGTATTTGTCGAAGCCTTGGAATTGATCTGTAGCCTCCAAACAAAAGATCTGTGTACTCTATTTTCACATAATACTACTGTGACAATGAAATAAAAATATACGCTAACATGGAAACCTTCTGAATATTTGGATCACATAAAATCTTGTTTAAATTATCTCAGATAAAGGGGTTGGGGATTTAGCTCAGTGGTAGAGCGCTTGCCTAGGAAGCACAAGGCCCTGGGTTTGGTCCCCAGCTCCGAAGAAAAAAAAATTATCTCAGATAAATATAATAGAAATTAGCATAAATGTTTTCTTAATGAGGAGCACTAATATTTTAGCAAATTTATCATGACATATTTGTTGAATTTTTGAACAAAAAGAAATGTAGAGGTAAATGGTTGTTTGCTAGAGACTGGCACATTGAAATATTTAAAAAGTTAGGGACCTCAAAAATGTGAATTGAAAAAAAAATTGAAAGGTCTGCAAATAGGAATGACCTCACAGTTGAGTCTGCTCCATAAATCCATGTGTCATAATTCTCAGCCACTGCTGTCTGCTATTTTCTGCTTCTTAAATTCTACCCTTGTCATATTATATTTACAGATTTTCAAATGGAGTTCTTGAAGGTATCCTTGATTTCTGCTAGCTCATTGTTTTTATCACTTACAAAGAGTTTAGTATATTTAATCATACTCACATCATATTTGAGTCCAGGGAGCATTTTGCAGTAGCCTTTGTAGATTTTCTCCTTTCTTCTATATTGGAATGCTTTGGATTTTTTCATATGCCAATTATTTATTCATATTCAGGATATGTAAAAAGATGTTCTAGCTCCTCTGATATCAAGCAAGAGTTCGATTCCTGGCATAGACAGAGAAAATATTATATCCTGAGTTTTTTGAAGATAGGACAGAGAGAAGTGGGATTCATTATCATGTTGCTCTTCTGCCCATTTTTTCTCTGACATTTTAAATCTTTGACTTGATTTTTAAGGTGTTTCTTGGGACTTCTTTTGATTTTACTTGCCTTTCCACTACGCCCTTTCACAGAGAATTACAGAAAAAATTATCAAATGAGATAGCTTTTCCTCCTTGAACAATTACTGTTTCTAATGATCATTCCTTAGGTGTTTAGAAGCTTTTAAAAGCTTAATGTAAGACTTGCTAAGTTAAACTCATGAGATAGAAACATCTGCTGAGCATGCGCAGGAGTCGTTGCAGGATATATGGTAATGTAATGAGATGAGGGTCATATACTTCAAATAAAATTTTATACTACGAAAGGTAAATGATTTGTCATCAAGTATACATTATTAAATTATCATTCATTTGTATGAGGCTCTAGACTACATATAATGTGAATTTTGAATCATGAAGGAAGTCAATGATAAAACAAACTTTAAAACCTTTAGTGTAAGTGTCAAGGTCCATAGAAGTAAGAAGACATTACTCAGGAATCAGAGCTCTATTGCCCCATTTTAGGATCAATTTATTGAACTTATTTTATCAGGCTTAAGCTCAAGCACCCCTACCTACTGAATCATCATACAAGCTAACACATAATGTATGTATTACAAGCATCATTTAAAGAATTGCTCCATATGGCCATAGATTAATCTGGATGAGGATTATTAACATCTAAATTTTGACAAAATTATACATTTTAAAATAATGGTAAGTCAAAATAGTGTTATTGACATAGGTTCAATTGTTATATATCAACGAGGAATTAAGTTATCAAGGTAGAAAAAGATTTGCATTATTTACTCTAAATTTCAGTATCTTGATGACTAAAACATACATATATTTACTAGCCTACTGTGATGCTCAACAAACTTACTCTATAAAATCTGTATATCAAATATTTTATAACTTTGTATATCAAACAAAGTGTTTTTAATATTCTAAATTATGGCCTACAACTTTTTCATTAAGTCTCTAACTATATTGAAAATGAAAAGATTTCAGTTAGATGATTAACAGCTCATAACTATGAGGTTTATGAGGCTCAAAATCAAGTGGACTGGTGCCCATTAAGTTAAATAATAAAAAAACAACATCCCCTGACTTCTTCTTCTTCCTCTCTGTCTCTCTGTCTCTCTCGTGTGTGTGTCTGTGTGTGTGTGTGTGTGTGTGTGTGTGTGTGTGTGTGTTTGTGCTTTAGGTTATGTCTGTGTGTCTTACAAGCATATTTATGCACTGCTTAGAAGAAAGGCACCATGATGGCATTTAAACAAAGTGTCTTAAAGGACAGGCAAAACCCATCATCAGAAACTTATTTTTCTAGAATTTTTGCCTAATACTTATTACCTCAGAAAGTATGAAAAAATAAATTACAGGCTGATAAATGTCTACAAGTTTCTAAATGACATGGCATTCTATTGTAGTGCTATCAGACCAAGAAGTTCTCATTTTTTTTAAAGTAACTTTTTAAAATATATGAAACTTCCCTCTTTTCTATCATTTTACAAAATAAGAATACTTTTCACAAATGGTTACCCTTTGTCCAATCCTAGTATAATGGAAGGAATGTTCTTTGGAAAACACTGGGTTACAGAATTTAATCTAGTATGAACCAGAAGCATTTATTTTATAGTTTTTAAATTTGTTATGCATGGGGGATAGAGAGATGGTCCAACGGTTTAGGTCACTGGCTGGTCTTCCAGAGGATATAGATTCTGTTCCCAGATCTCTCAATGGCAATAAACAAGTGTCAGTGACTTCAGTTCCAAAGGGCCTATTTCCCTTTCCTGGCCTCCATAAGTGCTGCATGAATATGGTACACAGACCCATGCAGCAAAATATCTCTACACAAAAGATAAGAATAAAATGCAAAACTATATTATACAAAAAGACTCAAAAAATAACTGCTTTTACTTTCTTGCAAATATAGAATGATAGAGACCTATAAACATTTGAGGATGACATAAGAAATTCAAACTTGAATTTTTGTTCCAGGTATGTATTTATGTCAGATAAAATCTGATAAACAATTATCTTCTAAATTAGCTGAGCCCGGACTTCAATTTTAAAAGGCCATGCAAATACTAATTTTGAGAGAAATACTAAAACTTCTAATATTATATAATGGGATAAAAGGAAAATTTATGAAAGTAACAACAAAATTAAGAAGGGAGTGCAGGACAGAGAGATAGAAGCAACAAACATTAGAATTGCATTTGTTGAAATGGTAATTTCTTTCAGGGTAATTAACAGATCTGAGGCATGTGGTGAAGCTATCTCCCTGCATCTCCCCTCTCTGCTCTACTTTCTTCTCTTTCAGAAAATGTGTTTGTTAGACTCCTCAAGTTTAGTGATTTAATCATCGTACCTCTCTGCGGGACTTAGAGCAGGTATGGTTCCCAGAGACTCATATACTTGAATGCTTAGCCATAGGAAATGCCACTATTAGGAGGTATGGCATGCTGGAGGAAGTCTGTTGCTATGGAGGCAGGCTTTGAGGTCTCCTATGCCCAGTCAATGCCCACTGTCACAGTCTTCTGCTGCCTATGGATCAATGCATAGAATGCTCAGCTATTTCTGTATCAACATGTCTGTCTGTACTTGCAATTTTTGATTCCAGAAAGATAATGGACTCAACCTCTGAAACTGTAAGCCAGTTCCAATGAACTAGCTTACAACTCTTTTATAAGAGTTGTTATGATCATGGTGTCTCTTCACAGCCATGTAAACAAAACTAATTCAGTACTAGGAGTGGGGTTTTATTGTTATAGGCCAGACTATGACTTTGTAGATTTTGGGACTTTGGGGTAGAAGAGCAGTGGAACATTTTAAATGCTGCTTAATGGGCCATCGTAGTAGAAGCATGGAAGACAGAGGTACTGAGGGTGATTTTAACTATGGGGTATGTGTCAAGTAATTTCAGAGAATATTTATACTATGCTGTCTACAGATTATTCTTGTGATTTTTTTCAAAAATGAGACTCCTTTGTGCTTGTCTAAAGAGTCTGCCTGAGGGTAAATTGAAAAGATTTTGTTAATTGCTTTGGCATAGGGAATCTCAAATAGCCTAGTGTAGACTCAGTTGTATGTTTCTACTGATTACTCTTGTGCATTTTGAACATTTTGAAGAAAATGACCAAGCTGAGCAAGGAAAAAGATTGAGGAGATAAATAACACCTAAAACTGGAGCAAACTCCAAGGTAGCCAACATAATCAGTGAAGGAAATCGTTGAAAACAGAAAGCAGATAAAAATGTTCCAGCTCCCAAATGTTGTTGTAAAAATATAAAAAATAAAAAAAGTAAGGTTGTCTTTTATCCCCACTAGGTCTAGCACTGCAGTGCCCCAAGATATCTGCTAGATATCTTGGAGAAAACATATCCCAACTCCACAGCAGCCCAGTGTCTCCTGCCACCGCACACCTTCTTATACTCAAACTGTCACATAAAAGAACACACAATACAATAATCTTTGACCCAAATGGTAATATATAATTGCCCACCTAAACATACAGAGCATGGTACCATCCATCCCTTAAGAACATTAATAACAACCTGTAAATACACAGAACGGAATCTTAATGTCACCTGCCATGGCTTCTCTCCCTCTCCCTCCCGTCTCTTTCTCCCTTCCGTCCCAGTCTCTTCCTCTTCCTTCAAACTTCTTCCCACCCATCCTTCTTTCTCCTCCAATGACAGGCCTCCTCCTATCCTGTACCTGCCCCTCACCTGTATTTTACAAATTCAATGGGGAGAAGGTTCTGGCTAAGTCACCTGAGTCCTGAGCATGTGACTAGGCAGCAGTCATTGGGACAGTGGAATTAGCATCAAAATACAAATAACACAACAACCAAAAGCAGCAGAACTTAGCCATTTCAGCCAAATGGTTCTGATTTGAAAATCAAAATACAGGAAAATGCTTATGGAATTTCCCTCTGCAACTGAACAAAAGAGCTGAGGTCCAATATAAGTCCAGGGTGTCTACATATTGAGTCCCAGAGAATCCATTATGTAAAATGGGTTATGTAATCTCCCTCTGCAACCAAAGAAATCTACTATGTTCAAATGTGCACCCATGCATGGAGGCATGGGGTATCCATTATGTGAAGATGAATTGCCTTGGAGGCTCCAAGATTTGGGGGAATTCCAGAGTCATGAACTGTAAAGAAAACCTACTGAGAGTGGAACCCGTCCAAGAGAAAGAAGTGCCTTGCAGTCAACAAAGTTGAAATGACTTCAAGATCTGAAGAAGAGTTTGACCTCAGACATGGAAATGCAGAGTTTGGAGTTTGTGCAAATGTTTCAGTTTGATTGTGCTACAATATCTTTACTATTCTCCCTTTCCTATGCTTTGGAATGGTAATGTGCATCCTGTGCTGTTATATGATTTGCTTTTATATTTGACTGTATAGGAGGCTGCAGTTAACAGATTGTACGAATATCAGAAGAGATTTTTGAACTTTGAACTTCCAAGCAAGTTTGAGACTGTCATAGACTGTGGGGACTTTTGACATTAGACTGAATATAGTTCTCCATCATGGTATTCCTGTGAGCCTAAGGGGGCCCTGGAGTCGAAAGTGGTGGTTTGAGTAATATGATTCCTCTAGACTTATATTTTTGAAAACTTAGCCATAAACAATTTTACTTTCATTTTGTGTGACCTTGGAGGAGAGAATACGTCACTATGAAGGAAGGTTTGAAGTCTCCTATACTCAAGTTACTCTGAGTTTTACAGTTGCTTTCTGCTGTCTGTAGATCAAGATGTAGAATTCTCAACTATGTTTCTAGCACTGTATCTGCCTCAATGATGCCATGCTTGATTCCATGGTGATAATGTACTAAACCTTTGGAACTATAAGCCAGCCCCAATTTCCTTCTATAAGAGTTGCCATGGTCATGCTGTCTCTTCACAGCAATGGAACCCAAACTAGAACATTCATATATTTTGCTTATCTCTGTTGAAAACACTATGACACAGTTTCAGTACTTGGGTATATCACCACATAAAAGACAAGAAAATGATTCTGAGTCTTAGCATAATATGTACATTATAGTGGAAACATAAACTAAATATCTACTAGGACCTGATCATCTTAGTATTTTTACTTCCCTATTTTATCTACTCTTTCTGTGAATGTCATCACTCATTCACATAGATATGTAACAAATTCTAAACGTTGAACATCAAAATATTTAGGTGGAAAATATTTAGATGTAAACTAAAATATCATCCAACATTTCCTCCAGACAAATTCAAAGAAGTCAGTGAAGTACAAAAACAAGTTCAGAGCTTAATGTGTTACTGAAAATGGTAGGGAGCAAAAATGCAAATTATTTGACAGAAAAGTATCATCGTAATTGCATGAGAAATGTTGAGTAGGCCTATGTGAAACAGAAGAGATGTGGAACAGTAGCTCAGATCAGGAGATGAAGGCAGAAAGATGAGGTTGAAAGGAACCTTGCAGAGTAATGACATGTGGTAGAATAACTGGGACAGATTTATAGAGAGGGAAAAAAGAAGGGGTGGAGATCATCATTATCTGGAATGATAAGGAAACTGATTTCATCCTGTTCTTTTGTAAGAAAAAATATAAATAAATTTAAGAAGCATAACTGTATTTTGTAAAAGGAAAGTAAGTTCAGAAATTAATTTGAAATGGGAAACCAGGTGTTAGATTGATTTTGCTACTCCAAGACTAGACAATAAAAATGCAGGGGAAGAATGACCTTGACACACATATTTCTGGGTGGAAATTACTCCGTTTAATATTCACCATGGCTTCTACATATATTTGAGTTTGTGTGTGTGTGTGTGTGTGTGTGTGTGTGTGTGTGTGTGTCTGTGTGTATGTGTATGTTCATGTGTGTTAGATATTTAAAATCATTATAAAGATAAAATAAAGAGGAAAAAATGAAATTGTCCATTGATCTTATGCATATGAATGAAATCTAAACCCAAGATTAACTGTACTAGTTACTTTCTAGTAACTTGGTTATTTCAAATTTACATAATTGTTTTAAAATCACTAAATAATATATAATTACTTAAATCTGAAAAAATAATAAATTCCAAAATATTGTCAGAATAAGGACCTGCAGCTTCTAAATGAGAATAAATAACCAAAGAGTACTCATTGAGTTTTTACAAAATATATATGAATCAATTTAAATTATGTAATAAAAATTATGAAATACAATTAAATTTAGTTTTTGAAATATATAATATTGGGTATTAAAAAAACTCAAAGTACTAGACCAATTGATGTAACTCATCATAGCTGTATTACAACATAAGATATTTAATTTAACCAAAATGCGTAAATAAATAATAAAAAAATTTTAAAAAATCTTTAAAAATAGAAAATTCAATGATAATCTGAAGTTGAGTTATTCAATTTTCTAGGTATTTCTTTTATTTTTATTACAATTACTACTATAAAACTTATAAATAGTCTCATTTTTTTAAAACTCTCGATTGTTAACAAAATAACTTATTTGAAGTACTTAGCTAATAATTTGATGATAAAATTTTCTGTGGTTCTCATTTGCTAATCTTTAAAATAATCTCTTACTTGTTCTCAATTTCTGTCTCTTCACCACACTCCAAATTTCTAACCCTATGCCACTTATCCAACAATAACAAAACACTTGAAAATATGTATTGACTTTCATCAGCCACTGTGCACTCTCTGAAGAAGTTAAGGTGCTTTATAAGATACTAAATATTTTTTTCTGGTATAACTAAAACATATATATACACACAATTTTAAGTAAAAATTGTAACTAACCCAGAAGAAAAATCTTGGTATAGTTAAATATTACTTAGAAAACGAAGTAATATCAGTTAAATTGAATGATTATTAATTTTGCCCAATAGAGTTGTGATCTAGGTTTTACCTGGTTGATCTTAGATTAATTTGGCTACATGTAAAGTTCCTTTTCTTTCTTGTGCCACACTGCTCCAAATTCATCCACTTCATATGTTCTTTTCTACTGTGGTTTTACATAGATATCTTGTCTTCCATGCAGAGCAACATGGTCTTCGTTGTGACATTACAGAAAAGGCTGGGAACATGTAGGTAACATAAGCTATCATGTGGAATTTTGTTGCTTGTCTCTTTTCCTATGTGACATTATTTTTCTGACTTAAGCTGTCATGGTTTTACTTCTAAATATGAGTCACCAACCACATTGTTGATTCTGGATAAATTGTTCTTGAATAAGTGTTGGATATAGTTCATATACATAGCATCAGGAAAACAATTGTTTTAAGTTATGCCTACTTCAGAGTATAAGAATGAAGGGAAAATAAAACAATACAGAACTTGTAAGTTAATATTTTCAACTTGTGGAGAAACAGGGAAACTTACTTTAAAAAGTGGAAGGAAAAAATTGAGAAAAATATGCGGTATTTTATGATTCCAAGGAAATTGAATACCACAGAATGCCAAACTGAGTTTCTAAGAGGCCTGAGTTTTCCAAGTGGAGATTATTCAAGATGCATTGCTAAGTTACGCTATTTAGGGAAAGTGAGTCAGTGTGGTCTGACTGGCTCCCCACTTCCCCAAAATAGCCTGTGCATGCACGGCAGTCCTTTCAGCATTTATTAACTCCAGAAACTGCCTGACACCCAGGGATGAACAATGACCTAGCTTGTGACTGGGGCAGCCAAGTGGCTGATGCCAACTGTGTGGGAATAGCAGCTAAGGACCTAGGGGACACAGGCAGAGGGTATAAAGGAACCCCTTACTATTTCAATAAATAAGTCTGCTTCTGCTCCTACCCCCAAAGACTCTCTTGTGGGAGGGTGAAAAAAGCTAGGGCAACAATAATAAACCTCTTCACTTCTAAATATATTAATTTAGTATGTATTAATGTAAAATGAAGAGAAAAGTAACTTGATGAGGAGTGACTTGGTACCTCTTAGGACTAAGTATAAAGAACTTTTTTAATTCATTCTCATTTCATCCTAGGTCTTCTATTATAGTACTCTTAATTTTGAGGCAATTATTCTTTTGTTTGTTTGTGGACAGGTTTTATATTTTTTAATTGGAATACATTTTTTAAATAGAATATATTCTTATTATGGCTGTCCCTCCCTAACTTTTCCCAGATCTCCCCACTTTTATACCCACCAAAACCCACAACTTTTATTTTCCAATTATTAGAATATAAACATGCATCTATATGTAAACAGTACTACTACTAATAAATTTAGGTAGAATGAAAATAAAACAGAATAGGACAAAACAAACAGAAGGAAGAGAGCCATGGTAAAGCACTTTTGGTGAAGAAATACCTACAAATCTCATCAGAAAGGGAGAAGTCAAGCAGGTATCTATCTAGAACCTTTATATCTGCTAACTAGTTAGTGTTCTTGTTACTGGAGACAGGACAAAAGGCTAACCGTGAATACCAACCCAACTACCAACTCTGTGATCTACGAAGGTGACCTGCCTGCAAGTTGATCTGATATTGCTATTAGATGCCTTTTGATGATTGTACGTTTTCTTTCTCTACGTGGATAATTGACAGAAGGACCTCAGTAGACAGAAAGGGTGAGGCAGTTCTACTTTACTCCTGCACAGGTAGGTTCTTGGGATTACAGGTGGGAAGGATTGATTGGTCATAACACAGAACCTAATTATCATATGGCCGGGAGAGCTGTGCCTGATGTATGTGCTGAATCGTGCAGCACCTAACAAGTTTGCCCATGTTCAGCAGTTTTACTGTTCTACTGTTTTAGAGCCCTATCACAACAAGAGGGTTCTTCTACTGCTGGAGGGATTCTAGGCTGTCAACTCTGGAGGCCATGGGCTGATTATTTCTCCAGTTAGGAGGTTCATATGTATGATGGCCCCTGTCATGGCTCCTGTAGATCCAACAGAGATAGCAAGTCAAAATCCTGATGGTAATGGAAGGAGTTTCTTTTGTTCAGTCTGGTCTGTCGAAGCAGTGCGGCCTCTTCTTCCTCTAAGAGATAAACCCATGCATTAATCACAATAGGGGTGCAAACCTTGGCAGAGAAAAGTCTATGTAGGAAATTACTTTATACAAAAATGGAAGAAAAGTGGTAGTGGGCAAGCCAAGCTGGTTAACAGTTTGATTGGCAGCATATCAGTGGTCCATTAGTGCAAGCATATACACGAGGCAGAGGGGTAGAATAGATGTTTGATGGAGGAGGAGGGTGTCATGAAGGTCTGAACTGGCATCATTTCTCTTGGTGGGTCTATTCACAGAAGCAGTTGTGGGTACTGCAGTAAGCAGAGGCAGGGTGCTATAGGTACAAAGAACGCCAGTGAGAGGCCTTTGGGTATGTTGTGAATGGGACGAAGTCAGCAACTTAGTAACATACTGATTCTACTAGGATGTTGTTGATTGGGTTTGCTCCTCCATTTGTTTTAGTCTGTAAGAATAATATTATGATGAATGAACACAGGCTTAGCTGTGGGTACAAACTGTCAGGAGATGAAAGTCAGTATTCGAGTACCTGAACTAGAACTTCTTACCTTCATCCATCACACCTGCGATCATGCCAAGGATATATAATACATATTATGCAATAGTCACCCTCAAAACCCATCAGGTAAATGGGTCTCATCTCTCCTGCTTTGGCATGAGCTGATCCTTCTGTCAGGTTTCGCTGTATCCTACAGGGATTGAAATAATGGCAGCCCCCATATGTATGAACCTCCTTGAGATATAAGGGATTGTTGTATTGGAACGGAAATCAAGCCTATGCATCTCTAACATATTCACTGTCCTATGGGCATATCACAAGCTTTATGGGCTTCTGACGTTCTGTTAGTGGGTAATCTCTGATCTCGATTACTTGATTTCTCCCTTGGTATGTATTATGTATATACAAAATATACATATACAAAATAATCCTATTCTTCCTGTTAGCAGGGGATCCACTCTCCTCTGACACCTGTTAAGTGGGTCTGTACACCTGACCAGAATGGGTGGTATATGTGGTGGCTGACTCCAGTGACAGACAATGGAAGGTTCTTCCTGTGTAGCATAAACATTTAGCACAATGAATGTTAATAATGCCATATTTAAATGGGTGTTTGGTGGTATGTAGCCTTGTAATAGTTTGTTTGTTTGTTTGTTTGTCTGTTTATTTTAGTGATTAGCGTGTTCTTTCAATGATGGCATATCCCTGAGGATAGTGAGTGTATGGCCTCCAGTATGGTGGACAATTTTCCATATCTTGCAGAATTTTGGACTTGGAGGTTCTCAAAAGCTGATCTATTATCAGTTTTGATTTGGAGATGGACCCAGCCTATAACGGCAAAATTGGAGAATATTTAACTAATCAATTTCTTTGAGGGTTCTTTAGTTTGTTCAGTGGCCAAGGTGAAATGATAAAGAATACAAAGTTTTGACTATCTAATGATTGGACTTGGATGATATGTCAATCTGCCAGAGAGAACAGGCCTTAAGGCCTCTAAGGTTCATGCCCAATTGTTGTATAGCAGGGGGAAGGATTAGGGAGGCATAAAGGAAACACAGTTTAAGAATATGTTTACAGTGTTTTGTGGGGGTCTTGGGGAGTTTGAGATATAGTCTTTTCAGGTGAATATGGATCAGCTGATGGAATTCTTAAGCAGTAAGCACTGACATAGTAAAGGTCTGAGTTGAAACAATCTTGTCAGCTAAGGCATTACAATTAAACCAGCCTGGAAAGGGATGAGTGAGACCATATGTGGCTGATGAAAATGGGGCATATCTTTCTTTAAAGTATTTATGAAACTGATTAATAGTGGAGTGACTTAGTTTAGGTTTTGATGCGGTAGAGAGACACCACATCCAAGGTAACTGCTATAATTGACTTATAGTTTCAGAGGTTCATTCATCATCATGGCAGGAAGCCTGGCATCATCCAGGCAGGCATGGAGATCTAGAAGGAGCTAAAAGATCTGCATCATGATCTAAAGCAGTCAGAAGGAAACATAGTCTTTGGCAGTGGGCAGAGCATGAGCACTAGGAGCCCTCAAAGCTTGCTTACATAGTGACATACTTCCTTCTACAAGGCAAAATGTAGTCTAATGTATTATAGCAAGGACACACCACAGAATACTGCCACTTACTGTGGCCCAAGCATTCAAACACATGAGTTATTGCAGGCCAAACCTAGTCAAACTGCTATGAGAAGAAAAGGGGTTACCATCCAGTCTGAAATAAAAGTGAGTTATATAGGGGAGCAAATCAGCTGCATAAATGTTGCCTGAATACAAATTAAATGGTTCTTTTAGGTATGTTAAGATGAGCAAGATGACATACAGTTCTTCAAATTGAGGAGACTTATCTGTGAGTAGGAAAAAAAATGTGTCTCAGAGTATTTCCTTTGTATCTTGTATAGGTGGCTCCATGTTGCAATTTCCAGGAAAACTGTGCAGCCCTTGACATAGAGGACAGAGAAGAGTTGAGGAGGCGAGCCATCTAATGAGCAGTATGGTCATCAGCAGTTTATCCTTGGTATAGTGGGTGTCTAGCTTTTCTGGAAAGGTAATGAAGCCATAAGTAAAAGAGGTATGACTTCTCAGGAACTGTTGGGTTTCTGGGAAGGAACAGGTGAAACAAACAGATCTGGTCCTTTACCTATAATTTATAAAATGTGCTTGATTCCCTTACTTATCAAGGTGGATAAAGCCTCAGTCTCAGTTAATAGTCAAGACACTCCCTTTATCTGTGTATGGAGCCGTTCTAAGACCCCCTGAAGTTGATATAAGGCTCCGACTACCTTTGAGGAAGAAATGACTATGAGAAACCAGATTCAGAGTAAAAATGGTTTCCCCAGCAGCTGAGACAAGGAGCAAGGAGAAGAGGCGTCTTTGTCACCCTCACATAAGTAAAATAGAAGCTCTGAATTGCTGGTTGGTATGGGGATCCAAGTGGTAATCCAATTAATATTTCCTAGGAAGCTTTGAAATATATATGTATATATATATATACATATATTCACATATTTAATATTCACATATTTAATGTGAAGAATATTCATTTAAAACCATGTTATAAAAATTTGAAATACATTGTATTTATATTATTTATTCTATTTAAGTCCCAATATTTTATTAATTTTTTTCAACTACAATGTGTATTGGTATACTACCACTTGAAGCAATTAAACAATTGTTTGGCTTGAAAACACAAAATAAAATGAATTAATTAAGTATATTACAGAACAGCAAGTAATATGACTAGAAGGAAGGCTTAGCCTTAAGAAAGTCCTGCAAAATGTTTTTAAACATCCACTACCTTCCAGAACACTTGACCTTTGATAATCAAACACTTTTTTATACAGTAAAAACCTCCGACAGTCTCAGTTTTATTTTTCTTAACAGGTGAAAATGTCCATTTTATTCAAAGCAAATAAAATTGAAAGCAAATAAAATTGAACAAAATTTCAAACTGCTGTATGCCAGGAACAATCTTTACTTAAATGGAACAGGATGATAATGAACTTTTTGAAGCTCAGGGATGATTTCCACATCGTGCAATAGGTGAATAAGAAATAGTTCCATTAGCAACCTTCCAGACATGAAACACAGCTCATCATACACACCTGCCAACAGCTACATTAAACATTTAATAACAGTAGGAGACATCTTACCCTCATAGTAATAAATGAGGGCATTTTAGCATTTTCCTTTCTCTGTGCTTCATGGTAATTTTTTTCTTCCTTTCTAGGTAAGTTGCTACTTTTTAAACTTCAAACTATCATTGCTGGTGAAATAAGACAGTAATTTTGCCATCTATTTTCTTTATAAGATGATGTTACTAGGTCTATGAAATTTTTATTTTAATTCTGTCTTTCTTCTTGGAAACAACTCATCAAGCTGTTTTTAAGATGGAAAATAGATGAAAGATTTTCTCTTATTTTTACAAAACTGTGTATATTTAAATTTCTGATGAATTGTGTAGAACGTTAAGGATTTAAGAACCACAATAAAAACAAAAAACCACACAAATAAAACCATAATCACAGATGTGAACTAAAATTGAATTATTCTTTTTTTCTTTCTGATCAAGTATAATTGATAATTTTAAAAGTTTAATTCTAATAATAATAATATCTACTTTTGAGTTCAGTTCATATACACGTCATTTTCTAACTCCTTATTCAGTGTTCTGAAAGGAAATTGGAGAAGACAAAGAAATGAAGTAACAACAACAACAACAACAACAACAACAACAACAACAACAACAACAAAGCTCAAAAGCAAAAACAAAAATGCCAGGAACCTAAATATCAAGGGCCATGGAGGAGATAGCTTGCCCTCCTCATAGATAATTTCATTTCATAATGACATTTGTAAGGGCAAAGAGAATGCTAGGAAATGAGTACAGAATTTTAACAAGAGCTGCAGGTTTAAATACTGAAATCTGTCTACATAACAGTAAAGATTCCTAAGTAATCTCATTGTAGTATCAGAAATAGCATTACTTAAAATTATTAATTTAAGGTAAGTTTTTTCTGGGTCTGAGTTACCTCACTCAGGATGATATTTTCTAGTTCCATTCATTCGCTGGCAAAACTCATGATGTCTTTGTTCTTAATAGCTGAGTAGTATTGCATTGTGTAAACAAACCACATTTTCTGTATCCGTTCTTCTGTCATGGGACATCTGGATTGTTTCCAGCTTCTGGTTATGACAAATAAGGCTGCTATGAACATAGTGGAACATGTACCCCTGTGGCCTAGTGGGGCATCTTTGGGGTATCTTCCCAAGAGTGGTATTGCTGGGGCTTCAGGTGTATCTTCCAATTTTCTAAGGAACCTCCAGCTTGAGTTCTAGAGTGGTTGTAGCAATTTGCAATCCTACCAGCAATAGAGGAGTGTTCCTCTTTCTTCACATCCTCCCCAACATGTACTGTACCCTGATGTTTTGATCTTAGCCATTCTGATTGGTATAAGGTGGAATGTCTGGATTGTTTTGATTTGCATTTCTCTGATTACTAAGGACTTTGAACATTTCTTTAGGTGCTTCTCAGCCATTCAAGAATCCTTTGTTGTGAATCGTCTGACTAGTTTTATACCCCATGTTTTGATTGGGATGTTGATTTTTTTTTTTGGGTGGTTAACTTCTTGAGTTCTTTATATATTTTGGATATTAGCCATCTATCAGATGTGAAGTTAGTGAAGATTTTTTTCTCAATCTGTAAGTTTCCAATTTGTCTTATTGACTATGTCCTTTGCCTTACAGAATCTTTCCAGTTTCATGAGGTCCCATTTATCAATTCTTAATCTTAAGAGTGTGGGCCATTGGAGTTCTGTTTAGGACATTTCTGCCTGTGCCAACGATTTTGAGGCTCTTTACCTATTCCTCTTCTATTCGATTCAGTGTATCTGTTTTTATGTTGTGGTCCTTGATCCTCTTGGACTTGAGCTTTGTGAAAGGTGACAAATATGGATCTATTTTCATTTTTTTACAAACAGACAGCCAGTTAGATCACCACCATTTATTGAAGATGTTTTTTTTCCCCATTGTATATTTTTGGCTCTTTTGTCAAAGAACAAAGATGCATAACTGTGTGGTTTTATTTCTAGCATGCATGATATATATTCACTAATAAGTGGATATTAGCCAAAAAAAAATAAGAAAAAAGAGAACAGAATATCCAAGATACAGTCAACAAATCTCTAAAAGGTCAATAAGGCGAAGGGCTCAAGTGAGAACACCTCAATCAAACTTGGGAGAAAGAAGAAAGCAACCAGAAGGGGGAAGGGAAGGAGGGACAGGGGAGGGAAAAGTGACTGGGGTGAGGAAAAGGGAAAAATGATCTTATATTGTGCACAGAAAAAGGACTGAATCCCGGAAGGCCAGCAGAAAAATAGAAACCGACAACCTCAGGAGGTAGGAGGTAGGGGAATCCTCCAAAATATACCAGAGACCTGGAAGGTGAGAGACTCTCAGAACTCAAAGGGAGGGGCCTTATATTAAATATCCTGCAGAAGTAGAGGAAACTTTTGCCCTCCAACAGACCCCACAAGCAGGTGAAAGAATTAGGTCCAGGGAAAAGCTGGAAGAAGCTGAGGAGGAGGGCAGCCCCACAGGAAGACCAGCAGAGTCAACTAACATGGACCCTTGAGATCTTTCACACTGAGCCACCAACCAGGCAGCATGCGCCAGCTGATATGAGACCCCCAATGCATATACTGCAGAGGACTGCTGGATCTGGGTTTACTCAGAGGAGATGCATTTAACCCTCAAGAGAATGGAGGCCCCAGGGAGTTTAGAGATCTGGTGGGGTGGGGTGGGATGGGGTGGGGTGGGATGGGGTGGGGGCATCGTCGTAGAGATAGGGGGTGGGGAAAGGTATGGAATGGAGAACAGTTAGAGGGCGCAGCAGCAGGGGAATAAAATCGGGAGTGTGAAGTAAAACTTAAGATAAGTTTCTACTAAAATGGACAACAACAAATGGTTTTTCTCATCTAACTTAAATATAAAACTGAAACATAATTTAGTAAAATTGATTAATTTTGTGTTATACTTTGTTTTTTATATTGTATCCTCATAGAGCATAAGTTCCTACATCATCCCAAACATCAATTTTAATAGTATTCTTGAGATCTGTTAAAATAATTCTAGGATTAGGAAAAAACATGGTCACACTACACAATGGAATACTACTCAGCTATCAAAAACAATGATTTATGAAATTCATAGGCAAATGGATGGAACTGGAAAATATCATCCTGAGTGAAGTAACCCAGTCACAGAAAAATCCACATGGTATGTACTCATTGATAAGTGGCTATTAGCCCAAAAGCTTGAATTATCCTAGATGCACAGAACACATGAAACTTAAGACGGATGATCAATATGTGAATGCCTCACTCCTTCTTTAAAAGGGGGAACAAGAATACCCTTGGGAGGGAATAGGGAGGCAAAGTTTAGAACAGAGGCAGAAGAAACAACCATTCAGTGCCTACCCCACATGTGGCCCATACATATACAGCCACCAAACTAGGTAAGATGGATGAAGCAAAGAAGTTCAGGGTGACAGGAACCGGGTGTAGATCTCTCCTGAGAGACACAGCCAGAATACACGAAATACATAGGCGAATGCCATCATTAAACCACCGAACTGAGAACCTGAGAACGGGACCCCCGTTGAAGGAATCAGAGAAAGGACTGAAAGATCTTGAAGGGGCTTGAGACCCAATATGAACAACAATGCCAACCAACCAGAGCTTCCAGGGACTAAGCTACTACCCAAAGACTATACATGGGCTGTCCCTGGGCTCCAACCTCATAGGTAGCAATGAATAGCCTAGTAAGGGCACCAGTGGAAGGGGAAGCTCTTGGTCCTACCAAGGCTGGACCTCCAGTGAACGGCTTTCTTGGGGGGAGGGCGGTAATGGGGGGAGGTTTGGGAGGTGAACATCCATATAGAAAGGGAGGGGGAGGGGAGGGGGAGGGGAATATTGGCCTGGAAACCCGGAAAGGGAATAATATTTGAAATGTAAATAAGAAATACCCAATTTAATAAAGATGAAAAAAAGAAATAAAATATTATTTTCTTTGTATCATATTGTCATGTATGAAAATAAAGGATTATTTTTGTAGTATTAGAATGACTTTGCATTGTAGAAATTTGTAAATAGAAGGCATTGGTAGTAGCACTATTGCTCCTTTCCCAAATTCTTATCAACTTATTTAATTGTTGCCAAAAGTCACAAGTAAGTCATATATTTTCAATGATTGAAATGTAACTGGAGTACATAGTAGAGATTTTATCATATTATTGCTTTTGTGCCAAACTCAAAGGTTCCTATTCTTTTATATATACAATGATTTTTTTCATCTTTATTAACTTGGATATTTCTTATTTGCATTTTGATTGTTATTCCCTTTCTTGTTTCCGGGCCAACATCCCCCTAACCCCTCCACCTCCCCTTCTCTATGGGTGTTCACCTCCCCATCCTCCCCCCATTACCGCCCTCCCCTCAACAATCACCTTCACTGGGGCTTCAGTCTTGGCAGGACCAAGGGCTTCCCCTTCCCCTGGTGATCTTACTAGGCTATTCATCCATGTATAGTCTTTGGATAGTGGCTTAGTTCCTGGAAGCTCTGGTTGGTTGGCATTGTTGTTCATATGGGGTCTCGAGCCCCTTCAAGCTCTTTCAGTCCTTTCTCTGATTCCTACAACAGGGACCCCGTTCTCAGTTCAGTGGTTTAATGATGGCATTCCCCTATGTATTTGCTGTATTCTGGCTGTGTCTCTCAGGAGCGATCTACATCCAGTTCCTGTCAGCCTGCACTTCTTTGCTTCATCCATCTTATCTAGTTTGGTGGCTGTATATGTATGGGCCACATGTGGGGCAGGCTCTATCACACCCTGGTGTATTATTAATACTTACGACCTCGGTGGAGGAGTGTGTCTTCAGGGTGAGCTGTGAAGTTTGAAAATCTGACTATCAGGCAGATTGTCTTTTGTCTGTTTCTGTTTGGTACTCATAGACCTGGATGCAGGTCTCGCCTACTGCTCCAGTGCCATGTCTGCTGCCATTCATCCTGCCCTAACGATAATGAGCTGAAAGAGTAAGCAAGACCCAATTAAATGCTTTTTTTGTGAGAGTGGTCATGGTCATGTTGTCGATTTGCAGCAACAGAACAGTGAATAAGACACAAAATTAAAAATATAAATATAATATGATCATGGTGTAATTCTTCTTGAATAGCTACACATAGACACCAAGTTGCCATAGGGTAGAGACCCTTGTACATTCATTTTTCTGTCAAATTTTCATTCCTCCTGATAAACGGAAACAGCCTAAAGGTCAGTCAACAGATAAATGGGTTAAAAAAAACTGTTGTATACATGTGTGTGGGTATGTATGTGTTATCTGTGTATGTGTTGTGTGTGTGTGTATGTGTTCTGTGCATGTGTGTTGTGTGTGTGAATGTGTTGTGTGTGTATGTGTTGTATGTGTGTATGTGTTGTATGTTGGGTATGTGTATATATATATGTGTGTGTGTGTGTGTGTGTGTGTGTGTGTGTGTGTGTGTGTGTGTGTACAGTGGCATTTTATTGAACTTGTCACAAATAGGTGATTTATAAATTAATTCCAAAGGAAAACTGTTTCCATGAAATGTCCTTACTATTAACATTCGATCATATATTTTTCATTGCAGAAATTTTATATTTTATCTCCATTACTAGGATATACTCTAGAGTAAAAGGACATTCTTTTGGCAAAGATATTATATTACATAGAGCTTTTATACTCATTAGAAACATTTGTAAAACATTGGATAGGATCAAGTTGTATAGATTAGTAATCCTTACCAAGAGTGTGGACTGTTAGGTTTACATTAGGTTTGAGCCTAACATAATGTAAGTAATAAATGTAGCTAAATGAAAAAAATAAATATTTCAGCGGGAACAGAGAATGGAACCTAACGTGTTACCTAAGCAAATTAGCCAAATTTACTTTTAATTAAAATTTATCGACATGAAAATAAATAACATGTTGTGTGTCTCCTTGAAAGCAGCTATTTCATTTCTAAGCTCAAATTGCACTGGAAATAAACTATACCAGCAGCTTCTAACCAGTCTTTGCAACTTTTTAGGTATGGAATGGAGTACACTTTTATTAATTTTAATAAATTTAAAACTGTTTATATTTGCAAACCTGAATTGTGCATATTATGAACATATGTATTGGTAACTTATTTAAACATAATTCAAATGCTGTAAAATTTAAACCCACATGGTAAAAGCTGCAGGAGGCTATGTATTCGGTATTATGTATTGCATACTGAATGAAATATTATATAATTAGATGGCTGTACTGATCTGAAAATAAATAGATCTTAAAATAAAGACTGGAGAAAAAGTCAAACCAGTTTATTATCGGTGCTTTATTGTGACTGTTGTAGTGTGCCTGTAGCTTTACTTCTTTTCTGAAAATCTACATTATATTCTTGTAATAATCAAGTGCTACTTAAATCTTAGTTAAAAATTATACTTCAACAACAGAGAAGATAAATGTTATTACCATGTAATTATAAGTTGTTCATCTAACAATGAAATTAGAAGATATAAAACTCTTCTTGAACAGGGAAACATTATCCAATATTTATTATTGGAAATTATCGTGGCATACTAACAAATATTATTGTTTGAATGGTAAACAACAATAAAATAAATCTCTCTGTATTATGTCTTCTCAATAAAGCTGTAATTCTACAACTAAATACAAAATATGCACTATAGACTGAATTGGAATGAAATTAATGGCATTTGTCTTACTGTGTACATGGCTACATTCATTTCAAATCCCTCTGTATCACTTTTTATTGTGCCATGGAATGGAGCAGTACACCGTTTGGCTGAACATAAAGAGGCAAGGAGAAAGCAGCAGCTTAACTGTTAAACATTTTGGCAGCAAAGTGCTGTTCAACAATATGTTATAGTCAGATCATTAGGTTAATCTGAAGTCATATGAGGAGGAGGGCTGAGGGAGGTTTATATGTCTAGGAATATTAAAAAGCAATTTGCAACAGAAACACATCCTCACTCTGGACTGTCTTTGAACATCTTTACAAGGTTCTAAGAAAACCTAATGTGCATTTTGTTTGAAGAGTAAAGCAAGTTTTAGTGTAGTCAAGAATGGAAAGACAGAAGAATTATACACTGCTGTCAGACCTGAGTGGGGGATATTGGCAAGCCTGCTAATATTTCTGTGAATTTGTGTATTCTGCCCCTCATCTTCCCTGCATCAAAGTCACCTTTCAACACCCTCCAAAATTTTACTTTACAGTCTCATTTTCTGATTTCCCTTCTTTGTAAGTATATGTAAATATAATAAATACACAAATATATATTATAGTAATCCAAATATAAATTCTTTTTGTACTGTGTCTGAATATAGATCAGATTCATTGCACTTCAAATAAGTATACATATAACATATTTTCCTCTCAAAAGTGTTCTATGGTTATTGATATCATAAACATTTAAAAGGCAAACTGTTGAAAGATGGATAATGAGACATGTTTTATTCTAGTCTTTATATCTATTAAAACATTCTTCACTCACATGTCTTCATTGGTCTTGCATGTTTTTCACTTTCCTTCAATTCTTCTGTAAACTTCTTTTTTGTTCATCTCTTTATTGGCATTTCAAGTTAATCATCTTGCAATCAAAGTGGACTTTAATCAACATCTTTACCAATAATAAACCCTAATTATCTAAACAACCTACCATCTGTCACATTCATTTTTGTTGATTTTTTTTTTATTACAGTATTTCTTATATACATTTAGAATGTTATTCCCTTTCCCGGTTTCCGGGCAAACATCCCCCTCCCCCCTCCCCTTCCTTATGGGTGTTCCCCTCCCACCCCTCCCCCCATTGCTGCCCTCTCCCAACAGTCTAGTTCACTAGGGGTTCAGTCTTAGCAGGACCCAGGGCTTCCCCCTTCCACTGGTGCTCTTACTAGGATATTCATTGCTACCTATGAGGTCAGAGTCCAGGGTCAGTCCATGTATAGTCTTTGGGTAGTGGCTTAGTCCCTGGAAACTCTGGTTGGTTGGCATTGCTGTACATAAAGCTCCTTCAAGCTCTTCCAGTTCTTTCTCTGATTGTTCAACAGGGTCCTGTTCTCAGTTCAATTGGCATCGCCTCTGTATTTGCTGTATTCTGGCTGTGTCTCTCATGAGCGATCTGCATTCACATTTTGATCATCCGTCTTGAGTTTCATTTGTTCTAGGCATCTAGGGTAATTCAAGCATTTGGGCTAATAGCCACTTATCAATGAGTACATACCATGTATGTCTTTCTGTGATTGGGTTAGCTCACTCAGGATGATAGTTTCCAGTTCCAACCATTTGCCTACGAATTGCACAAAGTCATTGTTTTTGATAGCTGAGTAATATTCCATTGTGTAGATGTACCACATTTTCTGTATCCATTCCTCTGTTGAAGGGCATCTGGGTTCTTTCCAGCTTCTGGCTATTATAAATAAGGCTGCGATGAACATAGTGGAGCACGTGTCTTTTTTATATGTTGGGGCATCTTTTGGGTATATGCCCAGGAGAGGTATAGCTGGATCCTCAGGCAGTTCAATGTCCAATTTTCTGAGGAACCTCCAGACTGATTTCCAGAATGGTTGCAGCAGTCTGCAACCCCACCAACAATGGAGGAGTGTTCCCCTTTTTCCACATCCTCGCCAGCATTTGCTGTCACCTGAGTTTTTGATCTTAGCCATTCTCACTGGTGTGAGGTGAAATCTCAGGGTTGTTTTGATTTGCATTTCCCTTATGACTAACGATGTTGAACATTTCTTTAGGTGTTTCTCAGCCATTCGGCATTCCTCAGCTGTGAATTCTCTGTTTAGCTCTGAACCCCATTTTTTAATAGGGTTATTTGCCTCCCTGCTGTCTAACTTCTTCAGTTCTTTGTATATTTTGGATATAAGCCCTCTATCTGTTGTAGGATTGGTAAAGATCTTTTCCCAATCTGTTGGTTGCCGTTTTGTCATAACCACAGTGTCCTTTGCCTTACAGAAGCTTTGCAGTTTTATGAGATCCCATTTGTCGATTCTTGATCTTAGAGCATAAGCCATGGGTGTTTTGTTCAGGAAATTTTTTCCAGTGCCCATGTGTTCCAAATGCTTCCCTAGTTTTTCTTCTATTAGTTTGAGTGTATCTGGTTTGATGTGGAGGTCCTTGATCCACTTGGACTTAAGCTTTGTACAGGGTGATAAGCATGGATCGATCTGCATTCTTCTACATGTTGACCTCCAGTTGAACCAGCACCATTTGCTGAAAATGCTATCTTTTTTCCATTGGATGGTTTTGCTCCTTTGTCAAAAATCAAGTGCCCATAGGTGTGTGGGTTCATTTCTGGGTCTTCAATTCTGTTCCATTGGTCTATCTGTCTGTCTCTGTACCAATACCATGCAGTTTTTATCACTATTGCTCTGTAATACTGCTTGAGATCTGGGATAGTGATTCCCCAGAAGTCCTTTTATTGTTGAGGATAGTTTTAGCTATCCTGGGTTTTTGTTATTCAGATGAATTTGCAAATTGTTCTGTCTAACTCTTTGAAGAATTGGATTGGTATTTTGATGGGGATTGCATTGAATCTGTAGATCGCTTTTTTTTTGGTAGAATGGCCATTTTTACTATATTAATCCTGCCAATCCATGAGCATGGGAGATCTTTCCATCTTCTGAGATCTTCTTCAATTTCTTTCTTCAGAGTCTTGAAGTTCTTATTGTACAGATCTTTCCCTTGCTTGGTTAAAGTCACACCAAGGTACTTTATATTATTTGGATCTATTATGAAGGGTGTCATTTCCCTAATTTCTTTCTCGGCTTGTTTCTCTTTTGTGTAGAGGAAGGCTACTGATTTATTTGAGTTAATTTTATACCCAGCCACTTTGCTGAAGTTGTTTATCAGCTTTAGTAGTTCTCTGGTGGAACTTTTGGGATCACTTAAATATACTATCATATCATCTGCAAATAGTGATATTTTGACTTCTTCTTTTCCGATCTGTATCCCCTTGACCTCCTTTTGTTGTCTTATTGCTCTGGCTAGAACTTCAAGAACTATATTGAATAAGTAGGGAGAGAGTGGGCAGCCTTGTCTAGTCCCCGATTTTAGTGGGATTGCTTCAAGTTTCTCTCCATTTAGTTTAATGTTAGCAACTGGTTTGCTGTATATGGCTTTACTATGTTTAGGTATGGGCCTTGAATTCCTATTCTTTCCAGGACTTTTATCATGAAGGGTGTTGAATTTTGTCAAATGCTTTCTCAGCATCTAATGAAATGATCATGTGGTTTTGTTCTTTCAGTTTGTTTATATAATGGATCACGTTGAATGTTTTCAGTATATTGAACCATCCCTGCATGCCTGGGATGAAGCCTACTTGATCATGGTGGATGATTGTTTTGATGTGCTCTTGGATTCGGTTTGCCAGAATTTTATTGAGTATTTTTGCATCGATATTCATAAGGGAAATTGGTCTGAAGTTCTCTTTCTTTGTTGGGTCTTTTGTGGTTTAGGTATAAAATTGTGGCTTCATAGAAGGAATTCGGTAGTGCTCCATCTGTTTCAATTTTGTGGAATAGTTTGGATAATATTGGTACAGGTCTTCTATGAAGGTCTGATAGAATTCTGCACTAAACCCGTCTGGACCTGGGCTCTTTTTGGTTGGGAGACCTTTAATGACTTCTTCTATTTCCTTAGGAGTTATGGGGTTGTTTAACTGGTTTATCTGTTCCTGATTTAACTTTGGTACCTGGTATCTGTCTAGGAAATTGTCCATTTCCTGCAGATTGTCAAGTTTTTGTTGAATATAGGCTTTTATAGTAAGATCTGATGATTTTTTGAATTTCCTCTGAATCTGTAGTTATGTCTCCTTTTCATTTCTGATTTTGTTAATTTGGACACACTCTCTGTGTCCTCTCGTTAGTCTAAGGGTTTATCTATCTTGTTGATTTTCTCAAAGAACCAACTTTTGGTTCTGTTGATTCTTGCTATGGTCCTTTTTGTTTCTACTTGGTTGATTTCAGCTCTGAGTTTGATTATTTCCTGCCTTCTCCTCCTCCTGGGTGTATTTGCTTCTTTTTGTTCTAGAGCTTTTAGGTGTGCTGTCAAGCTGCTGACATATGCTCTTTCCTGTTTCCTTCTGCAGGCACTCAGCGCTATGAGTTTTCCTCTTAGCACAGCTTTCATTGTGTCCCATAAGTTTGGGTATGTTGTATCTTCATTTTCATTAAATTCTAAAAAGTCTTTAATTTCTTTCTTTATTTCTTCCTTGACCAGGTTATCATTGAGTAGAGCATTGTTCAATTTCCACGTATATGTGGGCATTCTTCCCTTATTGTTATTGAAGACCAGTTTTAGGCCGTGGTGGTCCGATAGCACGCATGGGATTATTTCTATCTTTCTGTACCTGTTGAGGTCCGTTTTTTGACCAATTATATGGTCAATTTTGGAGAAAGTACCATGAGGAGCTGAGAAGAAGGTATATCCTTTTGCTTTAGGGTAGAACGTTCTATAAATATCCGTTAAGTCCATTTGGCTCATGACTTCTCTTAGTCTGTCTACGTCTCTGTTTAATTTCTGTTTCCATGATCTGTCCATTGATGAGAGGGGGTGTTGAAATCTCCTACTATTATTGTGTGAGGTGCAATGTGTTTTGAGCTTTAGTAAGGTTTCTTTTACGTATGTAGGTGCCCTTGTATTTGGGGCATAGATATTTAGGATTGAGAGTTCATCTTGGTGGATTTTTCCTTTGATGAATATGAAGTGTCCTTCCTTATCTTTTTGATGACTTTTAGTTGAAAATTGATTTTATCTGATATTAGAATGGCTACTCCAGCTTGCTTCTTTGACCATTTGCTTGAAAAGTCGTTTTCCAGCCTTTCACTCTGAGGTAGTGTCTGTCTTTGTCTCTGAGGGTGTTTCCTGTAGGCAGCAGAATGCAGGGTCCTCGCATATCCAGTTTGTTAATCTATGTCTTTTTATTGGGGAGTTGAGGCCATTGATGTTGAGAGATATTAAGGAATAGTGATTATTGCTTCCTGTTGTATTCATATTTGGATGTGAGGTTATGTTTGTGTGCTTTTCTTCTCTTTGTTTTGTTGCCAAGACGATTAGTTTCTTGCTTCTTCTAGGGTATAGCTTGCCTCCTTATGTTGGGCTTTACCATTTATTATCCTTTGTAGCGCTGGATTTGTAGAAAGATATTGTGTAAATTTGGTTTTGTCATGGAATATCTTGGTTTCTCCATCTATGTTGATTGAGAGTTTTGCAGGATACAGTAACCTGGGCTGGCATTTGTGTTCTCTTAGGGTCTGTATGACATCAGTCCAGGATCTTCTGGCCTTCATAGTTTCTGGCGAAAAGTCTGGTGTGATTCTGATAGGTCTGCCTTTATATGTTACTTGACCTTTTTCCCTTACTGCTTTTAATATTCTTTCTTTATTTTGTGCGTTTGGTGTTTTGACTATTATGTTACGGGGGGTGTTTTTTTTCTGGTCCAATCTATTTGGAGTTCTGTAGGCTTCTTGTATGCCTATGGGTATCTCTTTTTTTTAGGTTAGGAAGTTTTCTTCTATGATTTTGTTGAAGATATTTACTGGTCCTTTGAGCTGGGAGTCTTCTCTCTTCTATACCTATTATCCTTAGGTTTGATCTTCTCATTGAGTCCTGGATTTCCTGTATGTTTTGGACCAGTAGCTTTTTCCGCTTTACATTATCTTTGACAGTTGAGTCAATGATTTCTATGGAATCTTCTGCTCCTGAGATTTCTCTTCCATCTCTTTGTATTCTGTTGGTATATCTACAGCTCCTTGTCTCTTCTTTGGTTTTCTATATCCAGGGTTGTTTCCATGTGTTCTTTCTTGATTGCTTCTATTTCCATTTTTAATTCCTTCAACTGTTTGATTGTGTTTTCCTGGAATTCTTTCAGGGATTTTTGAGACTCCTCTCTATGGGCTTCTACTTGTTTATTTATGTTTTCCTGGAATTCTTTTAGGGATTTTTGTGACTCTTCTCTATGGGCTTCTACTTGTTTATTTATATTTTCCTGAATTCTTTTAGAATTTTTGCGATTCTCTCTGTAGGCTTCTACTTGTTTATTTATGTTTTCCTGTGTTTCTCTAAGGGAGTTCTTCATGTCTTTCTTGAAGTCCTCCAACATCATGATCAAATATGATTTTGAAACTAGATCTTGCTTTTCTGGTGTGTTGGATATTCGTGTTTGCTTTGGTGGGAGAATTGGGCTCGATGATGCCATGTAGTCTTGGTTTCTGTTGCTTGGGTTCCTCGCTTGCCTCGCCATCAGATTATCTCTAGTGTTACTTTGTTCTGCTATTTCTGACAGTGGCTAGACTGTCTTATAAGCCTGTGTTTCAGGAGTGCTGTAGACCTGTTTTCCTGTTTTCTTTCAGCCAGTTATGGGGACAGAGTGTTCTGCTTTCGGGCGCGTAGTTTTTCTTCTCTACAGGTCTTCAGCTGTTCTTGTGAGCCTGGGTCTTGAGTTCACCAGGCAAGTCCTTTGTACCAGAAAAGTTTGTCTTACCTGTGGTCCCCAGGCTCAAGTTTGCTAGTGGGGTGTTGCCTATGAGCTCTCCACGGCCTCAGCAGCCAGGAAGATCTGCGCCGCCCCTTCCGGGAGGTTCCGTGCACCAGGGTTCCAGATAGCTTTTGTTTTCCTCTGGGGTCAGTACTGTGTGCAGCGTGCAGTCTCTTCTGGTTTCCCAGGCGTGTCTGCCTCTCTGAAGGTTTAGCTCTCCCTCCCACGGGATTTGGGTGCAGAGAACTGTTTATCCGGTCGGTCCCTTCAGGTGCGGTGTCTCAGACGCAGTGGATCTGCTGCTCCTGGGCCCTCCTCTACGGGTACCCAGAGGCCGTATACAGTTTCCTCCTGGGCCAGGGATGTGGGCAGAGGTGGGCGGCGTTGGTGGTCTCCTCCGCTCTGCTGCCTCAGGAGTGCCCGCCCGACCAGGGGGCCAGAACTCCCCTCCGGGGGGCCTGGGAGCAGAGAGCTGCTGAAGGCAGGGACTCCCTCCGGGAGTCTGGCCAAACCATTTTTGTTGATTTTTGATAATAGATAATCCATCAAGTATCTGCCCCTTTGCAGGCATTGTGATACCTCATCACTGTCTTTTTATAATATTTTGATTATTCTGTTCTTATATCTTTATGTGATTCTTCCATAACAACCTACTTAGTGATGCTTTTTCTCAGGATTTTATTTTATACATTAGTATCTTATGTGCTTTATGTTTTACTTGCTTGTTTATTCTTGTCTCAGCCAAAAATATTAGGAATATCTTATCCCAAAGAATATAAATGCAATTTTTGTTTGATTTGTTAGTTTGTTTCTATTGCCAGGTAAAGCTCAGTGTCCTGGAAACTTGCTAGGAACTTGCTAGACATCCTTTGAGTGTCTGTCAGTCCTCCTGCAGCTCCTTCTCAAGTGCTGAGTTCAGGCTTAGAGTGCCATGTCAAGCTAATTGTATGTGTGTTTTTGATAAGTGTTT
The DNA here is from genome assembly GCF_011064425.1 of Rattus rattus. Taxonomy (NCBI): domain Eukaryota; kingdom Metazoa; phylum Chordata; class Mammalia; order Rodentia; family Muridae; genus Rattus; species Rattus rattus. Next base: position 34,029,487 of record NC_046165.1, on the reverse strand, counting down.
TCTGACTTAAAACTTCTTGTCATTAGGTGAATGAAACCTATTTGCTATTTTGTCTACAAATGTATATCCTCTTAGCTCTTAGTAATGTATCTTGATATATTAGCTTTTAGATCCATTTGTCTATCTGAAATATATGTATATACATATATATTTCATAATTCCCTATGTGACAGCAGAGCTTCCTAATAAAGGATTGGGAATTTGATTATATCCTTGTGTTCTCATGGACAGTAGAAACTCAAGTTGCAGGTCATATCACCAAAATAAACAATATACACGATCGACCTAGTCTTTTAAATTTCTGTCTTCCATTCCAGCCTCCATTCTCATTCATAACATCAGTTTGAGTGTTGCTTTAGACTAATTTCACCTTAGCTATAGAAACATTATGTCATGTAACAAAAAATTTCTCCTTTCACTATTGTCAGCAATAAGGCCAGTGTAATGCCAATCTAACCAGAGGATGCCAAAGGAAAGTATGGATGTAACTAACACAATTCTTTCCTCAAGTAGACATGAAATAGATAACTTTTTTTTGTTGTTTGTTTGTTTGTTAATTTTTATTGATTATTTTTATTTACATTTCAAATTTTATCCCTCTTCTCATTTTCCCCTCTGCAAACCCCTATCCCATTCCCCCTGCCTTCATGAGGGTGCTCCAACCCCACCTACCTACCCACTTCTGGCTCCCCATCCTGGCATTGCCCTGTCCCGCAGCATCAAGCCTTCACAGGACCAAGGGCCTCCCCTCTCAATGATGTCAGATAAGGCCATCCTCTACTACATAGACGGCTAGTGTCATGGGTCCTTCCATGTATATTGTTTAGTTGGTTGTTTAGTCCCTGGGAGCTCTGGGGTTAGGTAACTTTTGTATACAAGGCATTAGAAGCAAAAAGAGGAAATTTAAATATCTTGAGAGAATTATTTTTAACTGGGAAAAAGCTAACAATAATGACTAAAAATTACAAACATTAAAAAGGAACTACATCACTAACCAGTTGTTATGTGCTTCTTACAGGACCGATGAGTGTTTCATGGTTGGTATTTTCAGACTTCTGACTGTAGCTCATGTGTATATAGCATGAAAGCATTCTATGCAGACAGCTAGAAAGCATTCATACTATGTGGCAGGGCTGTTCTCCCAACACAAATTTTGCCAAACAGTATGTTTTATCAGAAAAAGAGGATTCTCATCATTGACTCCATACTGCTTATTAATTTTTATTAGGCAACATGCTATGGAAATGTTTGCAGCAAATACTCTAAAATCTAAATTGTAAGGTTCCAGTACCCTTTACCTTTCTCTAATAAGAAATATACGATATATATTGAGACGTGTGTTTGTTGCTATGTGAGAAGGTTATAGTAAAAAGTTGTCATTAAATCAACTTTTTAAAAATGAGTTTGTGATGGCTATTCCTGGTTCTCAACATGATTACATCTGGAATGAACTACTATCCAGAAATGGAAGACACCCTTGCGATCCTGACCCTAAAGCTGGAAGACACAGGCATCTGACCCAAGTTTTAACATGGAGATATTGAGGCATAGTGGACATGAAAAGCTTAGGGTAGGCAAGATAGCCCAGGAGTCTGAGGCAAACAAGAGCTCTGAGTTTAAGGCCAGCCTAGGACAATGTAAATTCCAGATCCGGGCATAGTGTTATACACTTTTAATCTGGCCACACCTTCTGCTGGAGGTTAACGTAAGGAAGAAGGAAAACTCACTCTTTGCTGGCTTGCACTTACTTGCCAGCACATCTGTTGGACTTACTTCTTCAGGATTTCAACTCATACAGAAGGCCAGACGAAACAACTAGCCTCATGGAACTAAAATATAGAAGATTTTTGGACTTCTCATTCACAGCAGAGCATTTTTGGCTTAGTAGGACTACAGATTGTAAGTCATCACAGAAAATCCCCTTAGTATATAGAGATATTCCATAAATTCTGTGGCTCTAGAGAATACTGAGTAATACAAGGCCAAAATATAAAGAAGAATGGCAGAAAATAAACTGATACATTTCTACACAACTTGTTTGAGTATTCGAAAACTGTATTTTTTTAAGCTTGAAATGAAAAGAAAATCCTATATGAAACTTCTGATCAACACCAGGTATCTTTGAATATTCTTTCTAAATATAATCAATAAGAAATATTTAAAAGCTACACAAATATTTGAAAAGATGAATTGAATGCTAAGGCACAGTTACATGAATCAGAATATAAAATTGATAGCTTGTATTATTGGGCCAAATTTCCATAAGAAAAAGACTAATAAAGTCTTTGGTTTCATTGATAATGCTTCTGACATTCACACGTTGAAGCCATTGAATTATTAGGGTAAATCGCAGCTTCTGCAAGGGTCATGATGCTACTTATGTAAGCATTCAATACTGGTGCTGTTCCTATCATAAAGTTTAAAAACACAAACAATATTATCTTCTAGATGACAAAACAATCAACACCTCACTTGGCTATAAAACAGGAAAATATTGTTCAATATTGATAACTCCATGGTTTTAGAAAAATCTTCTTAAGTCAGAATTGATCAGTGATTCTGGTCTCATGCATCCGTTTCTGCATGACTAAAGCATTCTCTTCATTAAGCAAATGTGTATTTTTTCTTTTTCTTTTTTTCTTCTATATTGTTTGCCCAGGTCACATCCCACTTCTTTTTTTAATGAACTACTCTGGTCCAGTGCATGGCACTCAATCCAATATGTAGCAAAACAAAACAAACAAACAAACAAAAAACAAGTTTTAATGCAGTTTTTCATGCATTTGTTTTTCAGTTCTAGCTTCGCTCGCCTATTGTGAGGCCTCTACCTCAACCCTTTTTCTTAGTTTCTGCTTGAATTTTTCTGAAGGTATCTATAAATTGTTCTTACCTGTCAAATCATTTTTCAGTGTAAGTATAAACCATTTGAAGACCATTCAATGGCATGATAACACATAACATTTTTGGAAAAAAAAGTTCTTCATAAGCTCTCTAGTGATTTGATTTCCTGGATGTCTCCATTTTTTAATTCCGTAATTTGTTTTCAATTGACCGGTTATTGTCAGGGTCTGTGCCTCAACCGCTATTCTCTTTCTTCACTTGCTGTAGTACTAACTGAAATTATATAAGAAAATAAGAACTACAAAAACTTCCTGAAAGAAAATAAAGGGCATTTTCAGCATCCAAGATTCTGATTTTAGGATACATTCTTTAGTATAAGAAACTTTCACATGGAGGAGTGGATACATTTAATATTTTCTTTCCACTTCCTGTCAAAACATGTTGTTTTTAAGACTCCTGTATGTTTAAGTTGGGAACAATGTGTATATCTGTATTTATTTATATATTCTTTGAAAAGATCAACCCAACATTTCTGATTTAAAATGTTTTCAGATAAAGCTTGTAGAACAGTAAGTGAATTATATTTAACGTGTTTTATCTTACTCTGAGTAAAGGAACAGAGACACTAAATATCTGGAAAGCATGGCAGGTCTGTAACTGGAGCCAATACTTCCTGGGTTCTTTCCTTTCACCTATGTATCTCTTGGTCTTCTGATTTCCTGAGTTTATTTGAATGCATAGGTAACATTCCTCATGCATTAACCTCCCTTGCTAACATACTCACTTCTTCATATAGTATCGAAATCTTGATGGAAGAGGTGACAATAATATTCTGAACCTATATCACTACAATATAAATGCCCCAGATTCAAAATTCTATTGTCAGTGTATCATAGTAATAATGTAGAAGGAAGATGACATTAATTAACATAATTTAAAATAGCATTATGATAGGTATACATAAGACTGAACTATAACAGGAATGACAATGTATAAAAATTCTATAATTATTAAAATGTAAACCACAGAAAACTTGAAGGAGACAACAAGATTCAAAGGAAAAAACAAACCACAGATACAGCACAAGAACAAATTTGGTCATGCAAATAAGATAATACTAATGCATGACCTCATTAAGTAAGCCAAGATTAATAGCTGTAGTAGTAGCTCATTCATTTCTGGCTATAAGCACTGCTGAGTTCATAGACCCAGTTCATCTTACAATATTTCCACAATCCATATAATCATTTCCATCATGCTGAAAAATTTCTCCTTGTCAAAATAGGATGCAAACATACGAGTTCTAAGCAACAGTGTGCAGCAGGTAGAAAACTGTAGATCCTTTGTTTCCATTTGTAACAGCCCCTCTACGAATTGTAGGAGTCTTTGTTCTCCAACCTGGATTCTTGTGCACCTACTAGTCATTTCTATCAATATTGTAAAGTGAGTTTCTCAAAACTCATGAGGTCACTTTTTTAAAAAACTACTGTAGTTAGATTTCTTTTGTTGTTGTTTTTGTTGTTGTTGGATAGTTTGTTTATTTACATTTCAAATGTTTTTCCTTTTCTTGGTTTCCCTTCTGAAAATCCCCTATCCCATCCACCTCTCCCTGCTTCTATGAGGACGCTCCTCCTACACCTACTTACCCACTTCCGCCTCCTGGCACTGGCATTCGCCTACACTGGGGCATTGAGACTTCCCACGACCAAGGGTCTCACCTCCCATTGATGTCTGACAAGGCCATCCTCTGTTACATATGTGGCTAGAACCATGGGTCCCTCCATGTATACTCTTTGGTTGGTGGTTTGGTCCGTGGAAGCTCTGCGTATGTGGGAAGGGGGAGGGTGGTCTGGTTGGTTGATATTATTGTTCTTCCTATGGGTTGCAAACCCCTTCAATTCCTTTGGTAATTAGATTTTTGTTGAGCATCAAAGTAATAATTTTGCCTGTGCAAGATCATGCCGATCAGGTGCTGAGAGCAAAAGTAACACATGAAATGTTATAGCACTCATAAAATGCTTCAGATGCGTTCAGTATGAAGAAACTCATCTATTGGGTACCTAATTAGGCTATACCATTTAAAAAAATGGTAGCCAATATTTGTTGAATATGGGTAAACTGGACTCACCTCTTTATGAGTGCAAATCTGGTAAATTCAGCCATGATATAAAATGAAGGAAGAAATTTATTACCTTTAACATATAGCAAGTAAGAATGCATTAAGAATATTTCACATGCCATGCCTGCATGAACAAAAAAGTCATGAGATTTTACATATATATATATATATATATATATATATATATATATATATATGTGTGTGTGTGTGTGTGTGTGTGTGTGTGTGTGTGGTGTGCATGAGTGTTCATCATATGTTTAACTACTATACTTATTTTTCACTATGCTCTTTCTCTGTATGCTCAGTTCTATTTCGTACATTACATGTTGCAAAACTAAAAACCACAGTGTTTCTGGGTAAAAAGTTTTCTTTAGATCATTTAAGAAGAATAAGTCAGTGACTTAAGGATATTGCATGGAGCTCAATATTTTATTCTTCAGATACTGGTATAGCCATGTTTGTTTCCACACTATCAAAAATAGCGAGGAATGGCAGCAACACAAATGTCTTTCAAGTGATGAATGAATAATGAAACTGTGGTCCACATACACTACGAAATTCTATTCAGCTACAAAGAAAATGGAATCTTTACATTTGAAGGTAAATAAAGAGCAAAAAATTAGATTGAAGAGCTAGCTCACCAAGACCCCAAAAGACATATGTTCTCTCTTGCTTATGGATCTTAATATGATTTTATAACACAGAATAATTACAGGAATCATTAAATAAAAGTACCACTGATTGTTGTAGAAACTCTAGAAAGGAGGATGTTGGATTCAGTTCATATAGAGAGGAAGATGGGAAAAAAAAGAAGGGAGATCCATTAATTCAGAGAGAGAAGCAAAAGCAATACAGAAGAAGAGGAGCGATTAGTAACAGTAAGGATATTTGAAAAGTTATAGGGAAATATTGTATTTACTTAAAATATATTATATATTTATCTATGAGTGTGTGGGAATTGAAGTAGCAATTTCTTGTTATATCATCTGATTCAGACTCACGTGATGTTTATAGAGAGTATAAGTATGACTCAACAGACAGTATCTGGGCACTTGAATAGCTACCCATGCTTATCTGTTCTTACATCTTTGCTGTCTTCACATAGCAAAGAACCCCTGCCATTGTGACTCCTGGCATTACGACTGGTCCTAGTGACTTCTGCCCTCATGCTGATTCAGAGAAAGCCTACAGCTTCTCCTGGATCAGGTCACCATTGCTCATTCATATTTAGTGATACTTTTGAACTAGACTGTTAGTATCCTGGCACCACGGTGCTAAAATGCTGGTATCCTAGCAAACGGAGATTTGATTCACCCCCAAAGAACTCCTTTTAAACAGTTTCACATCCCCTTGTCCTACTTACCATCTTTTCTCACCTCTCTTTTGGCAGGAGGCATTTGAGAATCCTTATTTAAGTAGGTTTTGGAAAATCAAATCATACAAGGAATACTTAAATAATTTAAGGAAAAGTTACTTCACTTAGAGTAATATTTATTCCTCGGATTGGAGAGATGGTTAGTGGTTAAGAGCACTGACTGCTCTTCCAGAGGTTCTAAGTTCAATTCCTAGCAACCACATGGTGGCTCATAACCATCTAAAATGGGATCCAATGCCCTCTTCTGGTATGTCTGAAGAGAGCAACAACATACTCACATATATTAAATAAAGAAATAAATATTTAAAATTATTTGTTCCTCAAGAGTCATAGACTATGAAAAATCCCAGTCTAGAGCATGAGAAACTTCATTTTAAATAAGTATTCAGGAAAATCTGAGAGGACCCAAAACTATATAGATTATTGCCATGGTCCTTGTTTTCATCCCAGAACTTCAAAGATCTTACTGTTGAGGACATAACTCTCCATGGACACAGGTCTTGGAATAATTGATCTGTAGACTATACATTGACTCATTCTCAGAACATTCAAAAGTACTATGGAAGCGCCAAGGGAGAAAGCAATCAATAGACTTATCTAACTGCTAAACCTATAAACCTATATCCATCCAGAGAAGACATTCCCACTTGTGCAATTGTGACACTTATGTCTTAGGTGCAATCAACAACTGGATAATTGAACTTGATAACCATTCAATGGGGGAAATTAATGGCTAGTCCTGTTAGCCTATCTAACCACCTTTGGACAGTGAAGACATGGGTCATAGTTTAAAAATCTGCTACCTCATTATTTCTAACTTCATTCTCCATATTTCCTGTACCCACACACAAATTTATCTTCCATGCTCCATCAAAAAAAAGCTTCTTTTATGCAGCATAGGGAGGTTACTGGATCAATCAACAACTGGTGAAAATGAGGATAACATCTGGCCACAGTATGCTTAAACCCATTTGATCAAACAGGAACAAAATTGCTACAATCAAAGGTTTAGGAACATTACAGAACAGGAAGAAATATTGTAAAACACAGAGTACCTGGACATATATTTGCTGTTAGATATTACTTTCAGGGTATAATAGGAAGTTGTAACTACGAAATCACAAAAATGTTGTCCCTGAAGCAAGAGTAACAAATTTGACAACACTGGTTGATATGCTAGGTCATATGAAGCAAAAGGTCATAAAAGGTCTTGCAAATAGATCAAGAGATACAGAGTCAGTTTGTGGTTGCTAAGAGAGGAAGCCTCATGTTCTTCCAGGGACAAGCCCTTCGATATGCTATCCCAGCCAAGTACTTAAAAAAAAAAACACATAAAAGTAACAATAAATGGAGTCATCAAGCTATAATCTGTCTGTCTGTCTGTCTGTCTATCATCTATGCATCTATTTATCTATCATCTGTCTGTATATCTGTTTATCATCTATCTGTCTGTATATTATTTATCTATCTATCTATCTACTTACCTACCTATCTATACAGTTGCATATAATAAACAACACATTAGGAATATCAGAGTAAAGAAATAGCTTATAATTTGAAATTGAGTTAGGGTAACATATGGAAGGAATTGTAGGGAGGAGTGATATCGATGGGAGTGATGCGATTACAGTAATCATTTATGGAATTCCCAGATATATTGAAAATAGCTTTTGTCATAGAATGTATTTTGATTATACTGTTTCCTCTTCCAAAATCTTCTCCTAGATACTTACTACATAAATATCCATACAACATGCCTTTTCTCTGTTACCTTAGACTAAAAGCAGCTTCAAAAACAAGGTAATAAGGTATTACATCAGAATAGGATACAATATCAAGAAAAAAATAGGCAAAACACACACTTACACACACAGGAAGCACACATGGGTGCAGAAACACACATACATTCCTACCCAATTATATTAGTTATTTCCTTGTAGTTTTCTCTGGAGGAACTTATTTTAAACAAATAGAGGAATAACTTTAAAGGAGTATTTTTGATCATTTAAAATAGCTTCAAATTTTGCTTTCTGAATGTATATGTGGTTGCCTGTAATCTGCCTAACAGCTAACACAGATATAAGGAGAAAAAAACTGAATGTAGATGATGTTAATTGGTTGACTCAAAGCTTAACCTGGTATGGCTGCCATTATATGTATTTTTGTTTGTTTGTTTTTACCCCACATTCCATACTCTGACAAGGGTAGGCTGTTAAGAAAGATATATTTTTCCTACACCTTACAAAAACAGATTCCAGATGGGTAGAGAATTTAAATTAATGTGACACATGATGTTAAAAAAAAAAGCCAACATATTTGAAAACATTATATTTGGATAGGTGTTGTCTTTCTTAATATGATTGCAAACCCCTCCACACACTCATTAAAACAGAAAAAAAAGCTTAGAGATGCATAAATATCACAATATGCTGAAATGAACTTAAATATATAAATGTTTGGGAATATTAGCAATGAGAATTTTACAGTATTTATCTAATGTGCATGTATGTTCATGTATCTCTTTGTGTTTGTGTGTGTCTGTGTGTGTAGCCACATGCACATTCACTAGTGTATGTGCATGACTAACACTGCATGTGGAAGTCAGAAAACTACTTTCAGGAGTTGATTTTCTCCACTTACTTGTGGGTTCCAGGAATCAAATACATGTCATGAGGCTTGGCTTCAAATATCCTCACACACTGACCTATCTTAACAGCCACAGAATAAAATATATTGAAACTTATTAGAAAGATGGGCAAAATCATTATCAGAAATATATACAAGTAAATTAAGCAAATGATTTATAAGTGTGAAAAAGAGTTAAATCCATGAATGATATTAAAATTAAAACTATTTTTTTCTATAAAGTTAAAAAAAGTAAAATAGTTAATAATAAATGGGTGAAGATGTGGGAAAATTAATGATAGTATGAATTACTATAAATAAGTCTTTCAAAATAGTATAAATAAAAATGTAAGTGTATTCTTCCCTTCACAATTTCACTTTTAGGAATTTTTTTCCAAACAAACTCAGAATCATAGAATAGTAGTTAGTAGAATAGGGTTAGTAGTTTTTTATTACTGGATATTTTCCAGTAAATAAATGAAGGATCCATTAAAATGAGCTACATATAATTTATAGTGCCTGTACAAAATGAAAATTTAAGTCAGTCACAGGAAAAGAAAGACACAGGTTGAAGAAGAAATAAGAAAGTCAAGAATAACCATGCAACATATATAACCTCCCAACTTTATAAAGTATCAAAGATGGATTATTTCAATTGGACTGTGCCTGAATCTGAAGCACTCTGCAGTAGACAGATGTTTCTATTTCTGTTCTTTGACAATTTTAAGATGGTGTAAAATTACCATTGAATTCTTTCTTCTCTCATTAGTCTGTCCTATAATGATCCTCTTGTCCAAATCTCAGCAATATCATATTGCATATTTCTTGGTAAAAATTATATATATGGAAACATTGCACCTAGGAAACAAGATATCCTCGTAACAAAACAGAGAGACTTAACTTTTTCATCTGTCTGTTATATTTAAATAGCATTAGCTGCCCGTGCTTGCCTGTCAGAGATCTGGCAGATAGAAAACCCACAGAAAACAAAGGTTCCAGGGTATGTATTCTCTTAATTGATTTATTTCATAATTTCCTTCATGTACAACAAAGCTTATTTAACATAGAAAGTTAATCTAATTTTCACTTCATTTCATCTTTATACTATCACCAATTCTAATTGTTATAATAATAAGTTTACTCAAAACTTTGATAAATAAATGCATACTAAACCCTATGAAGAGTGACAGAGATTGGTCTGTAAAGACTTTGCTTCTTCCTTTTCCCAAACTTGGGACATCAGTTCTCTCCTTTTATTGAAGTTGGCAGCAGATAGTTCTTTTCTTTCTAATCTTGGTACTTACAACTTCAAAAGTTTTCTGAATAGTTTAATTCAAAAATTAATTGATGGTCTGAAAGAATAACTCAAAACTTTCCCATTAATTTTTCAGGTTGTAATGACCTACAGTTTGTTTGAAGTTCCTTTACAATGTGGTGTTAATAAGTCTTTTAGCCTCAACTCTGACAATTAAGCTTCACACTGATCTGCCTTCTAGCCCCTGAATTTATTTTCTCCGTGCATTTCTGTTTCTTTGATCCTTTTTCAGTCTTCTATATTTTTTTTTGGCATTGTTATCTTCTCCCTATGTTGGCAGTTATGAAGTTGTACATACAAGGGAGGGACCACTTTCTATATTAACATTATAGTGTCCTCTTCTAAACAAACAACTTACCCAAACACACTCCAAAAGGAATGTGTGGAAATTAAACTTTCTGTGCAAGTTTCTTGTGCTTAATATAGTTCCCAAACACATGGATAGTCAAGGTTAACCACTTACAGCACTCCCAGGAATATTTCTACTGTAGATCAACTGTAATCTACTAGCCACCTGTGATCAACTGTGATATACTAACTACCTATGATCTACTGTAAGCTGTATGCCTTCAGACACCTCTTCCTAACTTGTCTTTTAAATAAAATTAAATATATCGAGGAACACAACTAGACATCAGCTTTCCTTCTTGAACTATCTCCTTTAAAAGAACACTCTAAGCAGTATATGTCTTAAATTCTGCATGTTCTGTGATGTGCTCCTCCTAGAAACACTAACCCATATGAATAATTTTTTCACTCCTGAAGTAAAATTTCTATATTTCGATTAATCCTTGATTTGGTAAGTATTCCCAGAATTTACTTTTCCTTCCTCTTGGTTGTTCTTTTCTTTCTTTTCTCTCTTTTTGTTCATTCTTTCTTCCTTTCTTCCTTCCTTCCTCCCTCCCTCCCTCTCCCTCCCTCCCCCTCTCTCTCTCCCTCTCTCTCTCTCTCTCTCTCCCTTCTCTCTCTCTCCCTTTCTTTCTTTGTTTAAAGACAGAGTAACTGAAGGTGACCGTGACCGTCTGATGCTCTTTTCTCTGTTATTCCCGTATGGAGATAGCTGTTATGAACTGCCACACATGACTCAATGTGGTTCTAGAGATTGAAAACATTCTCTGTGGCTGCTGGACAAGTAAGTGTTCTACCAACTGGTTTTTAGCTGCTCTTCCCTACTTGCATATCTATCTAACCTCTTGATTTGGTAGTTTCAACTCTTTTAGAAGTAATTTTTTTATTTAATTTTTATTAGATATATTTCTTTACTTACATTTCAACTTTATTCTCCCTGCTTTCTTGTCCATAAGCCCCTATTCCCTCCCCTCCCCCTCCCCCATACGGGTATTCCCCCTATACATCTCCCTTATTGCGCCCCCATATTCCCCTGCACTGGGGGTCCAACCTTGGCAGGACCAGGGCTTTCCCTTCCCCTGGTGCCCCAACAAGATTATTCTCTACTACATATGTGTTTGGAGATCTGGTTGGTTGGCATTTTTGTTTTTATGGGGTTGCAAGTTCCTTCAACTCTTTTAGTACTTCCTCGAATTCCCTCCAAAAGGGTCCAATTCTCAGTTCGGTAATTTGCTGCTAGCATTGACCTCTGTATTGGACGTGCTCTGGATGTATCTTTCAGGAGAGATCTATATCCAGTCCCTTTCAGCACACATTTTCTAGCTTCCTCCATCTTATCTAGTTTTGGTGGCTGTATATATATGGGCCACATGTGGGGCAGGCTCTGAGTGGTCATTCCTTGAGCCTCTGCTCTAAACTTTGCTTTCAAAAACCATCCTATGGATATTTATTTTCCCCTTTTAAGGAGTGGGAGCATCCGCATTTTGGTCATCCTTCATGAGCTTCCTGTTGTCTTTGGATTGAATCTTGGACAATTCAAGCTTTTTGGCTAATATCCATTTATCAATGAGTGCATACCAAGTGTGTTTTTCTGTGATTAAGTAACGTCACTCAGGATGATATATTCTAGTTCATTCCATTTGCCTATGGATTTCATGGAGTCATTGTTTTTGATAGCTGAGTAGTACTCCATTGTGTAGTTGTACCACATTTTTTAATCCGTTCCTCTGTTGAAGGGCACCTGGGTTCTTTACAGCTTCTGGCTATTATAAATAAGGCTGCTATGAACATAGTGGAGCATGTGTCTTTGTTGTATGATGTAGCATATTTTGGGTATATGCCCAAGAGAAGTATAACTGGGTCCTCAGGTAGTAGATTGTCCAATTTTCTGAGGAACTTCCAGACTGATTTCCAGAATGGTTGTACCACTTTGCAATCCCACCAACAATGGAGGAGTGTTCCTCTTTCTCCACATCCCTGCCAGCATCTGCTGTCACCTGAGTTCTTTATCTTAGCCATTCTGATTGGTGTGAGGTGGAATCTCAGGGTTGCTTTGATTTGCATTTCCCTCATGAGGAAGGATGTTGATCATTTCTTTGGTGCTTTTTGGCCTTCTGGCTATTCAATAATCCTCAGCTGAGAATGTTTTGTTTAACTCTGTACCCCATTTTTAATAGGGTTATTTGTCTCTTTGGAGTCTAACTTCTTGAGTTCTTTGTATATTTTGGATATTAGGCCTCTGTCAGATGTAGGATTGTTAAAGATTTTTTTTCCCAATCTGTTGGTTGCTGTGTTGTCCAAATGACTGTACCCTTTGCTTTACAAAAGCTTTGCAGGTTTATGAGATCCCATTTGTCAATATTTGGTCTTAGAGCATGAACCATTGGTGTTCTGTTCAGGAAATTTTCCCCAATGGCCATGTGTTTGAGACTCTTCCCCCACTTTTTCTTCTATTAGTTTGAGTGTATCTTGTTTGATGTGAAGGTCTTTGATCCACTTGGACTTAAGCTTTGTACATGGTGATAAGAATGAATAAATTTGCATTCTTCTACATTCTGACCTGAAGTTGAACCAGCACCATTTGTTGAAAATTCTATCTTTCTTCCATCAGATGCATTAAGTTCCTTTGTCAAAGATCAAGTGACTATAAGTGTGTGGTTTCATTTCTAGAGCTTCAATTCTATTCCATTGGTCTATCTGTCTGTCTCTGTACCAATACCATGCATTTTCTATCACTATTGCTCTGTAATACTGCTTGAATTCAGGGATAGTGATTCCCCCTGAAGTCCTTTTATTGTTGAGGATAGTTTTAGCTATCCTGGGTTTTTTGTTATTTCAGATGAATTTGCAAATTGTTCTGTCTAACTCTCTGAAGAATTGGATTGGTATTTTGATGAGGATTGCATTGAATCTGTAGATCGCTTTTGGTATATAATCCTACCAATCCATGAGTATGGGAGATCTTTCCATCTTCTGAGGTCTTCTTCAATTTCTTTCTTCAGAGACTTGAAGTTCTTATTGTATAGATCTTTTACTTGCTTGGTTAAAGTCACACCGAGGAATTTTTTTTTATTTGGGACTATTATGAAGGGTGTCGTTTCCCTAATTTCTTTTTCAGTCTCTTTACCCTTTGAGTAGAAGAAGACTACTGATTTATTTGAGTTAATTTTATACCCAGCCACTTTGCTCAAGTTGTTTATCAGCTTTAGTTGTTCTCTGGTGGAACTTTTGGGATCACTTAAATATACTCTCATATCATCTGCAAATAGTGATATTTTGACTTCTTCTTTTCCGATCTGTATCCCCTTGACCTCCTTTTGTTGTCTGATTGCACTGGCTAGAACTTTAAGAACTATATTGAATAAGTAGGGAGAGAGTGGGCAGCCTTGTCTAGTCCCTGATTTTAGTGGAATTTCTTCAAGTTTCTCTCCATTTAAATTGATGTTAGCAACTGGTTTGCTGTATATGGCTTTTACTATGTTTAGGTATGGGCCTTGAATTCCTATTCTTTCCAGGACTTTTATCATGAAGCGGTGTTGAATTTTGTCAAATGCTTTCTCAGCATCTAATGAAATGATCATGTGGTTCTTATCCTTGAGTTTTTTAATATAGTGCATTACATTGATGGATTTTTGTATATTAAACCATCCCTGCATCTCTGGGATGAAGCCTACTTGATCATGGTAGATGATTGTTTGGATGTGTTCTTGGATTCAGTTTGCAAGAATTTTATTGAGTATTTTTGCGTCAATATTCATAAATCAAATTGGTCTGAAGTTCTCTTTCTTTGTTGGGTCTTTGTGTGGTTTTGGTATAAGAGTAATTGTGGCTTCATAGAAGGAATTCAATAGTGCTCTGTCCAGTATATTGGAATATATTATAAATAAATTTTAATGATCTACTGATATTAAGAGACCATAACTCCCAGCAATTTATTATATAAACATTAAAAGTTAGCGATCTCTGAAGGTTCCAAACCCAAATAAATGATAAGTGATGTGGGAAAGAGAAATTTAATTAAAATTATTTGATCAATGAAGACTATATGTAAATATAATTGCATTGCCCTTCTTTTATTTTTAGGACAAAACATGATAACTTTATGCACTAAAAATGATTATATTCCCAATTATTTGTGTAAATTTTTAAACTATTAAATTCTTACATATTCAATGTGATTCAGGTCAGAATTCAGCCTTTTTTTTATGGTCCATGTACTTCAAGAGAATCATATTTATAATAGATATATAATGACAGAGAATTGCTTTTTGCTGTGTTAAGTGATAGAATGCAATTGTCTTTGAGAATTGATATGACTACTATGGGAGATATTCTCATATACCGAAGAAGATGCAGAAAATATCCACAGGTCCAAGGATTAAAACACCAAGGTTGGAAGTAAAAAGTAATTGCATTTCTTAGTGATACAGTGAAGAATGCATACTTGACATTCAGATCTGTTTAGAAAGACAAACAGCTGCTTCTGGAATTAAAGATGTGATGTTCTAAACATCTCCAAATCACCTTTGCCTTGGGAATTGTAAATGTGACTAAAGTGTGACATACAGACTATAATGAAAACCACAAACTTATTCAAGTTGACAAGACTCCAAATATTAGCGATAAATAAATAAATAAGAAAGTTTCTTGTCTCGGTGTTATGTCAGGTCTGTTGCACTTTGTCCTTCCTCTTTGCTGGGGGTAGCACAACATACATACCTCCAGGAGGTAGGACAAAGTTCAAAATGGGGAGTCCACAGCAGGACTGGGTCTCCTCTCTGAATACCTGGCTGCCACTGGTATACCTCAGAGAAAAGCCAGGAACCAAGGGTAGAAGGTCTCCCTTCTCCTTGGGGGCATCTGTGTGCCAGGTAGAGATATGGAGGCAAAGCCTAATTGGGAGCTGAGGGTACAGGAGGAACTGGAGGACAAAACACCTTTCTCACATATCTTAATCCTAGGTGATTCATTAATTGAAGGCCTTCATTAAGGGGATCCTCAATGAAGCAACTTTCTGAATTGTTCCTTGCTTGTTCATATTGGTTTATTTGATGATATATGTGAATACATACACATTACTTGGAGTGGACCAAGGACGATATATCTTTTTGGGGAAGGCATATTCAGGGAGGGAAGTTCACTGGCTGAAGGCTCAAGGCTATCTAGATATTTCATTAGCACGGAAAAGAATCCCAGGTGTTATGGTATATGGCTGAGTGCTGATAGTCTCTGCTCATTGGGGTGTCCCTGTTAAATGCTCCCGAAGAAGTAGAAAGATGTGTTAGGAAATGGCTCCACTTCTGTCAAAAAAAATCTCTGAGATTCCCAGTGTTTCAGCTCATTCACCCATAACATTTCTTATGCCTTTCTGGTAGTATAGTCCCAACATGTCCTTCACAGGTCTTTTTTTCTTTCTTTCATATATATTAACATATATTTTAACATATGTACACATATGTTATGAGGCATCTCCTTTCATCAGAGAGTAGCAATAAAACCCCAATATAAATGACAACAAAAAATGTCAAACAATTTTGATCATCTTACCTGCAGCATAAATCATAATGACAGTATAATGACTCTCCGTACAGACATTTTCAATTTTCCTTTTATGGTTTCATAAGAATATATAGATATTTCCTTTATTCTTCTAATACTCTAACTATAATTCTTCTTTTTGTCCTAGGAAATGTCAAAATAATATTTCATTTCAAACATAAGCACATGAGAACTCAACTATTTGGGAGTTCAATTTTAGAAAAAGTCAAGTTTGTCGAGAACCTGGGCAGGGTTTGAAATGAAGGGTTTCATTGTTTCCAGATTAGCTGTGGCCTTTGCTCACTTTTTCAATTTAGTTGAACCACTCAGTTTTACTGCAAATTCTTCAGAATTTATGGGATTCCATGATTTCATTTGAGTTCATC
Organism: Rattus rattus; assembly: GCF_011064425.1. NCBI lineage: Eukaryota > Metazoa > Chordata > Mammalia > Rodentia > Muridae > Rattus > Rattus rattus. The sequence goes on along the minus strand of NC_046165.1, from coordinate 34,012,940 downwards.
TTCACATTTCTTTGTAAAATATGACTATGCTTGACAAAACCTTGTGAACCCTAAATAGTTAGCTTAAGTACACCAATTTTACATTCAATTTAGAAGCCTCTGTGGTCTTGGCTGAAAGCGAATGCTAAGATAATTGTACTTAGTTTAAATTGGTAAACTGAATGTGCATATATTAATTCATATTCATGAAATCTAGATACTGTATATTTGCTTAGTGAGTAACCCAGTCAAGTTTATCAGGAAGAGCTGAAGAATATATAGAATAAATGCTGTAGTAAATAAAGGATATTCACAAAGCTCAAATAGCTTTATTGATTCATATGAACTTAGATATTTCTTCCAAAGAATCCATTAGGCCCCATATAATGACAAACTTTTTCCTTATCACTCTTCTCAAGTAAAGGTTACCTAAATTTGAGAATATATATATATATATATATATATATATATATATAGTGTGTGTGTGTATGTGTGTGTGCATGTGTATGTGTGTGTGTGTGTGTGGTGTGTGTATAATCATATATATTATAAAATAAAATAAAATGTTTGTCTTCATATATGTATATTATGAACAAATCTCATGTGTGTTTTTCTAAGTTATTTAATCTTATAGATGCAACCATATATATATAATTATATGTATATATATAGGCATTTAAACATGTATATGCAAATAATTACTTTTTCCCCCACTTTGGAATAGAGTGACTATGAGGGTCTGTGAAGAAATATCACCAGTATATACTCATAGTATAACATCAAATCTGCTGTTATGGAACCAGCAAGACAGCTCAGCAAGGGAAAGCACTCCCAACTGATTCCCCAATACTGATTTCAATTCCAGACCCACATGATAGCAAGACAGACATGAGTCATAAAAGTTTCCAACATGTCCTCAAAGACACTTACACACACACAAACACACACACACACACACACACACACACACACACACACAGAGAGAGAGAGAGAGAGAGAGAGAGAGAGAACGTGAAAAATGAATCTAACATCAACTCTTTCCGTTTTTATCTTATTTATCTTTAAATCAATGATACATTTTTGTGAGAAGTTGGAGGCTTTGCTTCCCTTATCCAGACTCATCTCTGCCACTATACTATTACGTAGTCATGGAAGAAAATGTCTTTCATTGTGTGGAGAGAGGAAGGAAAGAGGAAGGGACTGGGAAAAGAGAAGTGATGTGCAATGCAGTAGAGATGCAATATATGAGAGAATAGATGAATTAATTTAAGAAACAAAAGTAAATAAATCCTAATTCTTGAGATTTAAATGGCAGCAGACAGATACCTTGGCAAATAAAAACAAAACAAATTATAATGTTAAAACTAAAAGGGGAAATCATGAAAAATTGATATTCCAAAGCAATTTAATTTTATACAGGAATTAAATTTCACCTTTATTTTAAGGATCACATATAGAATCTATTATTATTATTATTATTATCATCATTATTATTATTATTATTATTATTATTATTCATTATTCATTATTTTGGTTTTCCAATACAGGTTGTCTCTGTGTAGCTCTAGCTCTCATTCTGTATGGAAGCTGTCTCTGAACTCATTTAGAACTTGCCTCTGCCTCTGCCTCTGCCTCTGCCTCTGCCTCTGCCTCTGCCTCTGCCTCTGCCTTCTGCCTCTGCCTCTGCCTCTGCCTCTGCCTCTGCCTCTGCCTCTGCCTCTGCAGTGCTAGGATTAAAGGTATGACCACTACCACTTGGTGATCAATCTACTATTAATGTCCATTTCTGTTTTAAAATCTCCTGAAAACATGGGAACTTAGAGCCATACACACTTTTAGCTCAACCCCTTACAAACTGTCTACTCCTGAGCTTTCTGATGGCAGGGCAGTTACATGAGGCTTTGGTTGGAACTGAAGTTTGAGGCCTCCTCAGGTTTAGCGGACATAGTCTCTTCATTGTTTGTGGTAACATCCTTCCCCAAATGTGAGATTTAAGCTCTAAGATTAAGTGCTATATACTACCCAAAGAAAGAACTTGATTGCCTCACTGTAAGTCTGGTTGCATCCCTTATACTTAAAGTCAAGGAATAACGCACTTACCACGATACAAGAGAAAGAGACATAGCATTCTCCCTAAGCCACTCACAGAAACATGTTCAATAAGATCATTGCCACCGCTAACTTGAAGAAGAGCATGTAAAATGCAAATATAGGGTTTTGTTGTTATTATCTCGAGTTAAGTAACTTAAAGAAAAAATAATAAAGTACTTTTAAAGATACTTACCAGTAGGAAATTCCAGAAATTGCTAACTAGCCAGCCCAGAAACAACAATTAAAAAGGACAGAAAACTGTCCCAATCCCCAAGTCTGTTAAAAGCCTTTGGCTATTTGATATAAACTCCTTTTATTTATTGCTCTCATAGCCTCCACTATAAATCATGCCATAAGCTTTGTGCAAGGAATCCTTTTGTTATCTTCCCAGGGACTTTCCATAAAATGCTTTTCACGGTGTGTACAACTTGCAGCCATGCTTGAGAGTGCGAACCTGCTTTCAGATCTGGAAACATTCAGGTCCAGCCAGAGAGTTCTTTCGTCTTCCTTAAAGCTTTATTGTAGTGGAAAGCCTTTACAGTTCTTTCATCTTTGAGTATGACATCCTGCATTTTTATTATTATTGTTATTTTTGGCATTATTTCTGTCACTTTTTTTTATCTCTATTTTCCCAGGGACTGTCAAACTGGTCCTGCACGGATTCTTTATGTGTTTTGCTGTCTTTGATCTAATATTACATTCTTAAATGAACTACTCCATTCTTGTGAAAGACTAAGGGGTAGCATTTTTCAAAACACCTTTTGCAGAGCCATTCAAGCATGCAGCGGAGGAATTTCTTTGCACTAATTTCCGTTTTCATCAGGTGCAAAGACAAGCTGTCACCGTGTTGACCTTTTTGTATCATTTGATGTATGTAAATGAACAGTAGAAAGAAGTGTGTATGAAGGCTTAGTCAGCAAGTTTTTCTGAGTTTGGGGGCTGAAAAAGGTATGGGTTTTTACCTTTGCTTGGTGTCTTGTATATTTACTTAATTTAATGATTCATGACTCTCCTCATGTAGAGCTTTGGAAGTTGTGCTTTGATTTGTTTAGTCCTTTCTTCCTTCCTTCATTCCTTTCTTTTTTCCTTTCATTCTTTCTTTCTTTCTTCCTTCCTTCCTTTCTTTCTTTCTTTCTTTCTTTCTTTCTTTCTTTCTTTCCTTTCCTTTCTTTCTTTGATCTTAACTGGGAAATCTTTTTCAATTGGTTATATTATTTTATTTTATTTAACATTTCAGATGTTATGCTCCTTCCCAGTTTTCACTCCTCCCTATCTCTATAAGGTTCCCACATTTGCCCACCCACTCCTTTCTCAGGACCATAGTGTTAACCTATCCTGGGTCATCAAGTCTCCACAGGACCATGGGGCTCCCCTCCCAGTGATGCCAATAAAGCCAACCTTTGCTATTTATCCAGCTGGAGCCATGGGTACTTCCTGTGTACTCTTTGGTTGGTGTTTTAGTCCCTGGGAGCTTTAGGCGGTGTGTGCTGTGATTAATTTTTTGAGGTAGATGGGTGGCCCTGTCCATCAATTGGGGGCCATGTGCTTATCCACTAGAAAGTCCCAGATGCCAGAGACCCAAGCGTTCCTAGGACCCAACATGGAGGACTTTAGCCTAAATACCTAAGAAAGGGGAGAGAGAACCTGTAGACACCAAATCCAGCCATTCTTAATCTAATCCCGAGATTTCTATATTCCTGACTCCTAGGTAATTGGTTTCTACTTCTTTACAGCCACACTAAAGGACAAAATGTGGTTAAATACGATCAAGAAGTAGTTACTGTTCACTAAATCACTAAAACAATAAAAGACTTTTTACTAAAACAGTGTAAATATTTACTCTTCTACTTATTTTTTTAAATACTGTTGTTTAATTTATTTATTTTGTATGCGATATGTTTGGGCACATTTCTATGTGGGCTCATGAGTGCACCTGTCCTATGCATGTTTTGTTCCTCCTCCCATGTGTGGCCTAGAGACTGGAATTACATCAGGTTTACCAGTGAGCCGTTGTTAGCTGAGCAGTCTCCCTGTCTCCTAGGCAATTACTCTAAATGAATGACAACAAATCCTTAGTCTAGTCAAGCTTTTCTCAACTGTCCGAAATCTCAATAAAATACAGGGTTAAGGCATTTCCAGTGTGGCTGGAAGACACAATCTTTTCTATTCTCTGAAGAGCCTGCAGAATTGTTAAGCACAGGAAATAAATTATATAGTAGAAAATGCCTGTTGCACAGCAATGTTCCTACTTGTTTAAAGTAGAGTAGAAAAGATCAGGGTAAGGACTAGCAAAATATCCCTGTGTGTGTCTAAAAGGTTTATAAACATACTTATCATTTCATTATTACCTACTTTGTGGAATGTATGTCAAAACTGCATCTGGGAAGGAAGTAAAATATGACATTTCACGACGGCACTGAAATGTTTCAGAAGGTTACTCCGATATTCCTTGTCATCTTGCTGATTCTCTTCATGGGATTGATTAGTCCAATTTTTGAGTACAGCAAAACAGAAGAGATAAAATAAAACAGACCTGCGTGAAAGACATCATACTGTGAGAATCTGTATTCATAGTCACCCTTGGTGTGACAGGGAGAATCACATCTTATTATGTTTCTATGAAAAACACCTAGATTTTTGGCAGACAATCATCTTAATATGTTTATGTATCCAGTAAACCTAAAGGTACAACTATATGATAATGAAATTAAACTTTCCATGAATTACAAAACACTAAGGAACTGGCAAAAAAGCCATCCCCAGTACTCACCGAAAAGCCAAGCGAAGCCCATGTTTGTTTTGTAATTCTAGCACTCAGGGTAAGACAGTCACATTTTACATCAAAGAGAGAGAATTTTTAGGAGTAATAGGAAAAATAACTGTAAAACAACAACGACGACGACGACGACAACAACAACAACAACAACAACGACGACGACCACACAGGATGATCATCCTCCTACCTAACATCTCAAATGCAAGCACTCCTGAAATACTGCCTCAAGTGGGACATTTCCTTTCTTATTACTGCCTGTCAGCACAGACCGTGTGCTCCTCAGTAAGGTTGAAGAATTTCCTTCAGTACTAATCTTTCATCCCGGAACAGACAACCATCTGCTTGGAGAGTTCAAGAGGATGTGCTTATTCTAGTCATGGAAAACAAAAGGGAGCGCAACTTGTCTTCAAATCTTGTCGCCTATGCTCTCTAATTCCATTATGTTTTTACACCCAAGGGCACCAGAGAGGACAGATTTAGATATGCATGCTCAGGGGTAGGTTTAGCACTTTGGGGCTTTTGATCTATCACAATATCAAAGAATCTGGAATAACATTTCCCCCCTATTTCCTCCACCCTCTGTTGCTCCGGCTTCTGTATTAAATCAATCATCATCCATCAGTTTTTCCTCTATTCTGAGTGATATGATGCAGAAGAGTATTCACTCTGCTCTTATCATCCTCAGGAACAAACATTCAGATGGGATTGCCTTCCCCAATGACCCATAAAACATTGCTTCCATTATTATCTCTGTGTGGGCATTTGAATGTGAGGCTTGCCATTTTCTTTCTGTTTTATTCACAAGCACATTTCAAAATGCCACTCAAAATCACTGTGTAGACTGCTTTGATTTGGGGTGAAAATGATGGTCGCTGACAGTATTTCAAATTTTTGGTCACGCACCTCAAAATGTCCATTTTTATTTTTCTTCAGTCAGAATAACAATTTCTGGAAACACTGTTTTTAAAGAGCAAATTCAGCCTTTATGCTATTTGACAGATATGTGTCTTAAGAAACACATTAACACATTCTTTCATTCTTTTATTTAAAATGATTTTATTGTGTTTTAAATGGCAATAGAGCTTTATAATTTCCCAATATTACAAGCTCTTCAAAATATGCCACTTGCCTCTAGATAGTAAAACAAAGCAATATCATAGAAGCCCCTGGATTGACGGTTGTACCCATCCTCTTCTCCTGTCACTGAACTAGTAAGGAATCTATATAAATGAAAGAGTGCTATTGAAAAAACATAATTATATATTATATACAATAATATATAACACATATATAATATATAATATTCTAAATATATATTTATACTATTATGCATACATGTATATTCATATATAATAGTATATTATTTAGAGATATTATATTTATCTCTTTTTCCAAAAAAGTTTTCTAACTGAATTACAGAAACAGAATTAAAATTGAATGATGTTTTTGCTTGTTAATTTTTCAAGAAAGGGTTTCTCTGTGTAGGCTTGGATGTCCTGGATATCACTTTGTAGAACAGGCTAGCCTTGAACTTGCAGAGATGTGCCTGCCTCTGCCTCTTGAGTGCTGGGACAAAAGGAGTGGAACACAACTGCCTGTTACCTGTGTGTGATGGGTTGTATTTGCTTGGCCCAGCGAGTGACACTCTTATAAAGTGTGGCCCTATTGGAGTAGGTGTGCCACTGTGGGTATGGGCTTTAAGACCCTCATCCTAACTGCTGGGAAGCCAGTATTCTGCTAGCAGACTCCAAGTGAAGATGTAAAACTCCCAGTTCCTCCTGCACCATGCCTCCCTGGATGCTGCCATACTCATGCTTTGATCATAATGGACTGAACCTCTGAACCTGCAAGCCAGTCCCAATTAAACCTTGTCCTTATAATAATTGCCTTGGTCATGGTATCCATTCACAGCAGTAAAACCCTAAGTAAGATAGAAGTTTATACCAGGTACTGTGATATTACTGAGATAGGCCTGACCATGCTATTGTTTGGAAGAATGTACATTTTGAGACTTTGGATGTGGAAAGCACTGGAATGCTTTAAGTGGGGCTTAATGGGCTATCCTAGTAGGAATATGGAAGATTTTGTTGTTGAGAATGATTTGAATTGTGTGGACCCGGCCCAAGAGGCTTCAGAGACTGTTTTTGTAGTATTTTGGTGAATAATATGGCTGCTTTTTGCTCTTGTCTGCAGAGCCTGCCTAAGGCTAAGGTAAAGAGATTCAGATTAATTGCATTGACAAATGAAGTCTCAGAAACACCATCATAGACTGTGTTCTCTGGTTAAGTCTCATGAAGAGCACTTTGAACAAATGTAGCAAGCTTAGAAAGGAAACAAATATAAAATATGTGGTTCGAATATTAAAGGGGCACCAGGAAGTAAAATTGAGCTGAATCCTGTGTTCAAAAAGATAGCAGATTAAGTGGATGGAACTTTGGGGCAATATCCTATCTAGCTAAATTTAAATCCAGGCATGGTGGTATACACCATTAATCCCAGGAGATCAGGGCAAATAGATCTCTAAGTTCTAGGTCATTTTACAGAGCAAGATCCAGGACAACCCAGCTTAGGCAGTGAAGGAATTGGGAAAAAGAAAGCTAGTGACAATGTAATAGAAATGGGAGCATGTTCCAGCTCCCACAAGCAGCAGAACTTGGAAGCTTCAGCCATGTAGCTCTGGCTTTAGAGTGAAAAATAGAAGAGAATACTGAGGCAATTGATGCTGGTCAGCTGGAGCTAAGAAATTAGCGGTGATTAAGAAGCGACCAGCATCACTGAGGTGAAGTCTTCTGGAAATTGTTTTCTGAGAGCTCAAAGAAATTGTTTTCCAGAGATAGTAAAGGTTGCTAGTGCTACAGCTGTACTTGGTAATATGTAAGAGTTACCCAGGTGGTACACATTTTGAAGGCATCAAGGAGTCATGAAGCGCACTGAGGCTGAGGACTGTGAGAGGCCATGGAAGGCCATTGGTGAAGGTGCAACCGCAGATGCAGTTGATGGCCCAGGACTGAAGGAGTCATGAGAAGGATCTGAGGCTTGGCACCATGAAGAGAGCCTATGAGAGGCTATTGGTGAAACTTAGTTTCAGAAGAAGTACCCAGAGTATTGGAGATGCCAGTCCCATGGGATGCCCACCAAGGACAGCAGCAGCAGTGGAGTGGATCAACCTGAGCTTAGAGTGCTACAGAGGGCAGAGCTGGAGGAGCCTAGAAGATCATGTGTAGATCCCAGACATTAAAACAGTAAGTTGTAACATTGAAGTTGCCTTGGAGACCCCATGATTTTTGAGATGCCAGAGCAGTGGGCTATCTGCTGAGAAAACCTGCTAACAGGGAGTGGAATGAGCCTAGGAGAAAGAAGTTTGTTGCAGTTAAGAAAGATAAAAAAGTAATTGGAGATATGAAGACCTATTTGAAATCAGACACGGAGATGCAGAGTTTGGAGTTTGCCCAGCTGTTTTCCTGTCTTGCTTTGGGGATCACAGTGAAATGATTGGATAAAACTCAGAAAAGACTTTGAACTTTGGACTTTTAACATTATTGAGACTACTATAGGCTGTGAGGACATTTGATGTTAGACTAAATGTATTTTGCATTATGCTATGTGTATGTATGACCCCTTAGGCTTATGTTTGAGTGGAATGTCATGGTTTGTATTTGATTGACTCAGCCCTCCTGAGCCATACCTGCCTTGATGCTGCCATGTTCCCTCTTTGATTGGAATGGACTGAACCTTTGAACCTGTAAGCCAGCCCCAATTAAATGTTGTCCTTATGAGAGTTGCCTTGGTCATGGTGTCTGCTCATATCAGTAAAACCCTAACTATGACAGTGTTTTTTTACAATACAAAATAAGTATCTAGAGAGAATCTCTTAAAATCGCTGTCAGTAGAAAAGCCAATGGCCAATGACCTGAGGCAGAAAATAGACATGGGCAACTGTTAGGAAGAGAGAGGTGTCTTGAAAGTAGTAAGAAATAAAAGATGAAAGAGAAGGACAGAGGAGACAGATGTAAACAATAGAGAATAATACACAAAAGAAGAAGCAAGCTGTACTAATTACCTCGTAGACAGAATATTTTAAATGGGTTAAGCAAGTTAAGAGTTAGCGAATGAGCTAAAGTTTATGGTCCAGGCATTTTTCTTTCTTTCTTTTTTTTTTTTTTTTGGAGCTGGGGACCAACCTAGGACCTTGTGCTTATAGGCAAGCTCTCTACCACTGAGCTAAATCCCCAACCCCCTAGGCATTTCATAATAACTAATTAGTATTAGAGTCATCATTCCAGGTGCAGGACTGGGAAAGGAAAAACAGATATATCTTACTTACAAGTGAACATGTTATTATTATGTACTGTTCAAACATAAATTCATACTCTTTAAGTGATGAACCCTTTCCTTATAACCTATAAATTTCCTGTCTTGGGTTAGGCAGGCTCCAAGGACCTCATGGAAATGGAAAGAAAGACCAGAAAATAGCTAAGGGATTTAAAATATCACATACTGAGAACTGCAGGAAGCAAAATCATTTGTGGCTGAGATAGCTGCTGTTTATCTCATGGAATAAACCAGTGTGCAGTGAGAATGAGAAAACTAAAGCTCAGAAATCATGGTTGTTGGATATGATTGGCTCAAAAAGTGTCACTATTAGAACATGTGGCCTTGTTGGAGTAGTGTGGTCTTGGAGGAAGTGTGTCACTGGAAGAGTGTGCTAAGAGAGCTTCTTCTAACCTGAGGCTGCCAGCCTGCTCCTGTGTTAAAATATGGAACTCTCAGCCTCTACTCCAGCACCGTGTTACCTGAATGCTCCCATGTTTTCAACCATAGTGAGAAATGGACTGAAACTCTGAAAGTGTAAGCCAGTTCCAATTAATTAACTCCTTGTAGGAGTTGCCTTGGTCATGGTGTCCCTTCACAGCAATGCAACCTTAATTAACACATCCATGGAGATAAAGTTCAGTGGGGAACAGGAACTAAGTACTTCTACCTTTTAGTCTACTCTACTGCTTATGTGTGAGCTACTGATTTGGTGATGCTACCTTTGTTCTTCTTTTTCCATCAGTTAGGCTACAGCCGAATCTCCCTTGTACTTGCTAAGGTTATTATCATCACCACCACCATCATCATCATCATCATCATCATCATCATCATCATCATCATTATCACCATCATTATTATTGTTGTTGTTGCTGTTATTATTATTAATATTATTTATTTATTTATTTCTTGTTAATTATAACTCTTTGACCAATCAGTTACTTGCTATTTTTTCCTTTTACTCCTACACACTACCAGCTTCATAAAATTGTGCATTCAAAACTGTAAGCATGACTGTGGTAGACTACTCTCTTTGGAAATATAGAGGAGTCCTGGAGTCTGAAATTTGCATTGCCATCAGACAAAACTCCATTATTTTATGGTGCTCTTAGGCATATATTTGCTCTCTGACCCGTGTTTTATCTCATGGCTAAAAGAGTTGACACCATGCTTTTCCTATCTTGCTTCTTGGTAGAGCCTTGTAGTCCCAATCAATTTTCCCTAACCCCCTCTGCTCCCTTCTGACCCCCAGACCTGTACAATGGTTGAGGTTTGGAACAAGGAAAAGTACTTATACCACTATGTTTTACACACACTGAAGAAACTTTATTCAACCAAACTTTTGCATTAAATAACTTAGCCTAACCCCTGGAGACAGGAATTAATTTTCATTTTAGAGGGATTGGATTTACAAGGTGTTCCATTAACTTTATTAAATGAAAAACAAACAGCCTTTCTTTCCAGCACAGCCTTTTGCTTTTAGCTTTCAACTTCTACAAAATATGAGAATGGTTTTAATGCTTTTACTACTCTGCATAAATTCTGATATTTAATCTGAAGTAAAGTGACCAAATTAAACCACCTTTTGGGAAATACAGACTGAAGTGCAGAGTGACTTCTAGGAAAGCTTAGGCATTAGGATTAGTCTAATTATTCTAATTCATTTTGAACAGACAGAAATTAAACCATAGCATTATCCTGAACGGGCAGGTTGTCTTCCATTCAGAACAAGACTATTGGGCAATTTTTCGGGTTTTGTTGTTATTATTTGTTTGTTTTTGATTATTTGAGAAAAAGGAGCAAATCTAGATTCAAAATTAAACCTTCTGCAAAAAAAAAAGATTGCTGTACATTTTCTCACAGCCAATAACTAACAAGTATCTTAATATATTTTAATGAAAAATAAAATCAAAAGTTGCCATGCATTTAACTGAACTAAATAGATAATATTATATTTTCATATGTCATATCTCTCTGAACATTGGTTATGTGATAGACTTGCTAAGGCAGAGCAAATGGCACAAAAAAAAAGAAAAAAGAAAAGAAAAGAAAAGCCTGAGAGGTCAGAAATACTTTATTACTTACTAGCATCTGGCCAACCTGAGATTAAACATTACTTAGATATACGAGAAGACATACACATACTTTTATGTAAATGATACCCACTAGGTATCACACAGGCCTTCATTGGTAATGCTCTCTGGTGCCAGGTAGGTACTACTCCAAAGGATTTTACAGTTATTTGCATGAGGAACAGCAAAGGATATTAGTCAACTGGCATTTTATTCTTTCCACTTATCAGAGTTTCTTTGTCTTGGAATGCAAATTATCAGGCATATATTATAGGGCATATCAGAGAAGGCCCATTAAAATATGATGTCAACTGGATAGGTGGTTCAGTCATCAAGCATTTTAACCTGTGTCTGGACCACTAGCATCCATGAACAGAGCTGTCTCACAGCTTAATAGACAGACAAGGACCAATAAGTAAACAGAGCTCAATAACCAGCCAGTCTAACTGAACTGATGAGCTCCAGGGTCTACTGAGCTAGTCTCAAAAATAAGCATGAAAATGACTGAGGAAGATACTGGACATTGAATTTATCTCTTCATATAAATACATGTAACAAGAATAAGCACACAAATACATACACTCAGGGATGCATATGTGTATGTGTGAGCATCCATACACAATTATTATGACATATTTAAAGAACAAGAAGGAATGTTCTTGGGCATTGAAATAAAGCCTTTTCAAATACAGAGTAGTGAAGGTATATTAATAGATGGTTAGCTGTGAAGTAACATAGGAAGCAACATTCTTTCTACTTTTTTAACAAAAGAATCCTATAGGTAAACTGAGAGACACAGTTTCTCAAGGCAAGAGGGAAATCTATGAGTGAAATTAAATGTTTAAACCATGTGTTTCATTTCTATATAAGTAGACTATTTCATTTGTTTATTTACTTATTTATATAAATTATGTGAAAAGACACAAAGTATTCTAGCCATTGTTCTGTACAGGTTTTGAAAAGTTATTATATTAATGAAACTCTAGCTCTTGAATAGCATATTTTTAGGGGTCCCTTCCCTAATGTTGGCAATAACTTCGATTTGAAGCTTCTCTGCAATTAACCAGCTTGGATATGTCATGTGAATGGAAACATGGTCAATTTTATTCTTCTCTGAGAATATTGTTCTACTTGGTATAATGCTCTTAAATGAATACATGTTGCAACATAGGAAAAGGACTATAATCTTCTTTGAGGCCTCCCCATATCGTAAGACAATCCTTATTACTGTTCTACATACCTTGGCTATTATTGTACATGATTTTATGAAGATCATAGTTAGGAAAGTGCTCAGGTTCTGTTTTCTCTTCTTTCAGGTAGATTCCCAGAATTGAGATTGTTGAAAATATATCATTTCTACATTTTTCTTAATTACTGATTGATGAGGGATTGCCAGTCCATTGTGGGTAGGCCTACGTCAAGGATGGTAGTTCTGGATTCTACAGGAATGTAGGGAGAGCAAGTTATGAAAAACAAGCCAGTGAGGAGCAGTCTTTCATGGCCCCTGTATTAGCTCCTGTCTCCATAATCCTGCCCTCTTTCACTTCCTGTCCTTGCTTCCTTAGATGATGAACAGTGATGAAGAAGTCTATGTTAAATAAACTGTTTTCTTGCCAAGTACTTTTGGTCAAGGTGATATCTAACAGAAGTAGTAACTTTAAGATAGAAAATGGCACAATGACGGTGGAATATTACGGTGACAGACAGACCTGCCCATATTTTGGGGAGGACTGTTTAGGGACTTTGGAGCTTGGGACATGAAGAATCACTGAGTATTCAAAGTATGAATTACTTTGTGTGGGAGCTTGGAACCAAAAAGGATCTTTGAGAAAAATTCAAACAACACAAGTCTGTTGTGTTAAGACTCGGAGGATAGCTAAACTCTAAACTTTACCATGTTATTTCTGTGAATAAATTGTAGTGTGTGGTCACCTGGGGCTAAAGAACTGGCTGTGATAAAAAGACCAAAACCATTAAAGTAAAACCTTTGTGCTCATGAGACAATTGATGTCGGTTAGCTGGATCTTAGAAATTAATGGTGATTAAGAAGAAAGCAGTATTATTGAAGTAAAAATCTCTGGGAAATGTTTCTTCTAAGTCATCACACAGAAGATATGTTGTAAGAACTGCCATGTTTGCACTTTGAGCTTACAGCCAAATATGATATGTTAAGAGTTACCAAGGTGGTACTAGCATTGCAGTCATACAATCGTCATGGACAACAATGAGGCATGACACTGTAAGAGGCCACAGGACACTATTAAAGAAGGTGCAATGAGAAAGGGTTAGTCACAGTAGTAATTGAGAACTAAAGATTGAATGGGTCATGCAGAAAACTTTGGGTTTGGCCCCATGAAGATAATGCAGGAAAGGCTATTGCATACAGGGTAAAAGTGCAACCTAGTTGCAACAGAAGAACCCAGTATTTTGGGCATGTCAGTTCCAGAGAATGACCACCAAGAACAGCAGCAGTGGAGGAATGGAACCAGTCCAAGCTTAGAAGGCAAGCTGTGTGTACTGAAGAGAGCAAAGCCAGAGAAGTGACCAAAGTCCTTTGGAGGAACTCAGCAGATCATGAGTGAGTCCCAAATATTGAACATTGAGTCATTTATATTGTTAGAGTTTGGTTTTACTTTTGCCTGTGACTCTATTTGAAATGTAAGTAAAATCAGGAGAAACCTGGTTCTTCCTCTTTTAGGTAAGAAAAATGCTTCATTTATGTTTGATTTTACAAGACCCTGGAGTTAAGACTGTTTAAAAACACAAGAAAGAGAAAGAGAGATGGGGGAGCTAATTTGGAGTTCTATAAAGACTTGGATTTGAAAAGAGATTGAATTTTTTAAGGAGACAACTTGTAAAGTATTTGAAGTGTAAGGATGTGGAAAATTTTAAGTTTGTAAAAAAAATTATATTGCGATTTACTCATTAAGGTGTGATTTCTGAGATGAACAGAACAGGAAAGGTGTGACTTAACAATAATATATTGTGCATTTAGAGAATAGGACATCAGTTGTGCTGGCTAGTTTTGTGTAAATTTGATACAGTTAGAATTATCAGAAAAATATATCTATAAGATTAGACTGTATGCTAGCATTTGGGGGCATTTTCTTAATTAGCACTGTATGTGGGAGCACTAGCCAATTGTAGGCAGTTCCTTCCCTTGGATGGTAACCCTAGTTTATATTAGAAGTAGGCTGATGAGGTCATGAAGAAGAAGCCATTTACCATCATTCCTCCATAGCTGCTGAATCAGTACCTTTCTCCAGGTTCTTGCCAAATTCAATTTCCTATTTTGACTTCCTTAAATCATGAATAGTGATGTTGAATTTTAAGTCAAGTAGACCCATTTCTACTTGCAATGATTTCTTCATGTGTGTTTTCTTAGCAATCCAAACTCCAAGACAATGTTTATAATCATTTTTGCCCAGTAAATAATTACAGTGGTTTTAATATGCTTTAATAGGCTTTTCATATTTAAGTGAAATATGAAGGTTTTTATAAGATTGTCTAATCAATACATTAATCAAACACTGTAAGTAAAATAATATACCAGAAATAGACAACCTATCTACACCAATCTGTAAAACTAGTCATGTTCTTCTAAAATATATTTAACTTTATAGTGGAAACAATGGGAAATTACAAGAAGTCCAATACCCATTGCTCCAGCTGCATATGTAGCAGAGGATGGACTTTTGGATGCCAAGGGGAAGAGAAGCTATTGGTCCTGCCAAGGCTGGACACCCCCAGTGCTGGGGAATGCTAAAGGGGAGGTGGTTGGGGAGGGGGAAGGAACTTGCAACCCAATAAGAACAACAATGTCAACCAACCAGAGCTTCCAGGGACTAAACCACTACTGAAAGACTATACATGAACTGACCCGGGACTCCAACTGCATATATAGCAGAGAATAGCCTTGTTGGGGCACCAGTGGAAGGGGAAGGAAGCCCTTGGTCCTGTCAAGGTTGGACCCCCAGTGCAGGGAAATGTTGGGGGGAAAATAAGGGAATGGATATGGGGAATACCCTTATGGGGGAAGGGGAAGGAATGGGAAGCTTATGGACAGGAAACTAGGAAAGGAATAACATTTGAAATGTAAGTAAAGAAATATAACAAGAGAGAGAGAGAGAGAGAGAGAGAGAGAGAGAGAGAGAGAGAGAGAGAGAGATCCACAAAAGTTCAACAGAAAAAGAAAAAGGGAGAGGGGAGATGGGATAGGGAGCTTATGGCAGGGAAACCTGGAAAGGGAATAACTTTTGAAATGTAAATAAAAATATTCTATAAAAAAGTCAAAATTTTCAATGAAACAATTGATAAAATTTTGGGAATTTGTCACTTTGTTAGTGTCATAGTCTTAGGAACATGTGAAATATAATAGGACTATAGTCCTATTACAAAGAGACACTGATTTTTTTTGTACTTTTATATTGAACAGTACAGGTTGAAAATGAAAAAACCAAATTTAGGCAATGCATAATCAGAATGCTAAATAATAAATCATGGTATAATTGCATTTGACCTACAAGTTGAGAGTTTTGGTGTGGGAGAGAAAATAAATGTATTATCTTAGGCAAAACTTCTAGACATGTTGTTCTAAGTAAAAAGATATGAATCATAATTTGGTAAGAGCATGTTGAATCTGCTTTGGTAATGAGAAGTTGAACCAAAGCTAATTTCTGTAGGAGTATATAAAGACAACTGAACTGGTATTTTTCTGTTGCATTCCTTATGAGTATAAATTAGTAGAATATTTACAGAAGAACAATCATGCATTTCTCCTGGGCAACACATTGTTTAAATCTCTAGTCATTTCAGTATTTAGTCAAATGGTTCATAGTTGTTTTTATAGTGTCCATGTTAATTGCCAATTAATTACAACTAAGTCAATCATATTGACTGTGTGGCAAACCAAATAACCATTAGCCAAAGGAAATATGTTAAATAGATGTTTTGTGTTCCTATTATCTTACTTAGAAATGGATGGTGTCAATAACTGCTATATATTGTGATAAATGCATATATGCACATTAGACTTCCTGAAGATGAAAAGTTTTCTACTCAAAGTGGAATTCTAGTACAGGCCAAATAACAATAAATACAACTACCAAGATATGGTATTTAACTAAAAAAACAATTCCTGGCAGACCAGCAATCTAATGTGACCATTTCCAGTTTGTTTTGATTGAATCACATTTTCTTTTATATAAATTGAGATAATGTATATTTACTCTGAATTTAGAACATTCCAGTCCTATCATGAAAATCTGTTTTAGCAAAAGGAGTGAAACTTGTGACAATAGTTAACAAACCATCTCAGTTACTTGGATGAGTATCCCACCATCCTCTATGCCACAGAGACTTCCCTTTATAACAGACAGGATGAGGATCACGTGTGTTTTGCTTAGGGGTCTTTTTCTACTATGAGTTTCTCCTTTCCCTCAACACTTTTTTTTTATTAATCATTCCATTCATTTACAGCTCAAATGATATCCTGAATACCCCTCCACAAGGTCCCCATCCCACAACCACTCTCTCTCTCTCTCTCTCTCTCTTCTCTCTCTCCTCTCCCTTCCCCTTCCCCTTCCCTTCTTCCCCCCCTTCCCTCCCTTCCTTCTTCCCCTTTATGAGGAGGCTGCTCCCCACACTCACCCACACTCTCCGCCCCACCTGTCCAGCATCCCCCATGCTGTGGTATTAAACCTCCACAGGACCAAGGGTCTCACCTTCCACCGATGTTAGACAAGGCTATTCTTTGCTACTTATGTACCTTGAGCCATGGATCAATTCCTGTACACTCCTTGGTTGGTGGTCTAGTCCAACAGAGCCCTGGGTGGTCTGGTCAACCAACATTGTTCTTCCTATGGAGTTGCAATCTCCCTCAGGTCCTCCGGTCCTTCCATTAGCTCTGCCATCAGGGTCTCTGAGCTCAGAATGATGGTTGTCTCCAAGAATCTACATCTGTATTAGTTGTTGCTCGAACCTCTCAAGGAGCATACATACCAGGTTCCTATCAGTAAGTGCCTCTTGGCAATGGCAATGGCGTTGGGTTGTTGTCTGAAGTCCTAATGGAACCTCAAGTTGGGCAGTCCTTGAATCGCCCTTCCTTCAGTCTCTGCCCCATTTTTTCTCCATGTTCTTCCTTTGGACAGAAACATTTCAGGGTTAAAAACTTTGGGATTGGTGTGTGGCCCTATCTCTTGACTAGGTCTGTGCCTATCTCCTGGAATTGGTCTCTACAGGTTCTATCTCCCCTTCTCTGCTAAAATCATTCCCATTGTGTCCTGGGAGCCTCTTGTTTCCTGGCATCTAGGATCCTCTAATGGCTATAACCAGTTACTATGCCCCCTGCTACACAGTTTTATTTGACTTCCTGATAAAATGTACCTCTGTCCTATCCCTCTAGTTCCTGATACTTCCCCCACCTCCTTATTATGTTGTAAGCCACTCCTTAAATTTCTTTAACAGGATGAAGATAGAAAACAACGTACCACGTGGAGACATCTAAACTCGATATGGCCATTTATTGCAATGGAAGAAATTATTTGTCTTTTCTCTTCTTGCCCTTCCCATCTCATTTCCTCCCTTCGTGCCTCCATTCTCTGTTGCTTCTTCTTCCTTTTCTCTCTTCCTCTCTCTCTCTCATTTTGAATTTGAATGTCTCTCTCTTGTAGAGACAGATAACAAAATTATGACAAGGGAACAAAGATTCCAAAGGCCAATCATAGGACTGAAGCCCAGTAGCAACAGCGAGCAGCTCTAATTTTCTTTGAGCCAAACACTTTTGAGAACAGATAATGAAAACTAATAGATTTCTGAGGGCAAACTTTCTCATTAATATGCAAGTGTGACACTGGGAAAAATAGGAGAATAAAATGTAGTCTAAATTCAAGAGACACACAATACATTTATATTCATTAAAATTCTACTGTGTTTGTACTGCTGTTGTCTTGTCTACATGATACCAAAGGATGACATTGGTAGAATTTTGAATATTCGAATATATTATTTTGTTTCTGGGTAGATAACCATTTACTGAGAAATCTATATTGCATTGAGTTTAATAGTTACAATGTATTATTACAATGTTACAATAAAAGTAATGTTTTATTGACTGGGCTGGGTTTTTTTCTTTGTTGCTATTGTTTGCTTCACTGTTTTCTTGTCTACAGAGAATACTAGTTAATATCCACAGTATTTGTTTCTGCTGTTGTTAGCAGACCAGATTGTTTATCAGCTTAGATCTCTCATTTAATCCAGAAGCTAGTAAACTTTTTTTTTTCTAAAAGAAAAAAGATGAGTAGCAACTCTTTTGTGGACACAGCTGTCCCGATGCAATGGTGCACACCTTAGTTTAGGAAAGAAGGCGTAGAAAAGTTTTAAGTAGAAAAGAATGCTAGTTAATGTCCTCAGAAAATTTTTTATAAACTTAGTGGTTCTCAACATAGTATATTTTAAAACCTTAAAGACAATATAAGAGCAGTAAAATCAGCATAGCTCACTGTTACAGCTATATATTTTAGCCCCTAGATATATTTAGTATTTTGAGGAAAGTCGATTTATAAGTAATTGCTTTGTGTACAGATTTTTGACCCTAGTAAGTACTTAACACAATACACTCGTGTCAAGAAAAGACTGGAAATTAGTTGGGAAAACATCAGTTTGGAGTTTTTTAGCCAGATTTAAAAAATAATTTTGCTATATTATTCACATTATAATAAGAATGTCATTGGTAAGCTTTGTAATGTGTTTTACCTGATAACACAGATGGTTTTACCATAAAGACAAAGTTCCAAGACCTTTTTTTTTCCTTTCAAATCTTATTTGGTACTCTTGTACTTTCTACTTTTCAGTTTGCTTTTTTTCTGCCTCTCAGAGTAATGTGAATAGGGCGCTCTGTGATGCAGGTACTTAGAGCACCATCTAGAGATGAAAAGCTACAATTAACAGGGGAAAAAAGAACTAAAATGCTATGTATCTGGGAGATGACTTTGCAATTTACAATTAGTTTGCAGATTGTATTTTCAAATGATTGGCTCTAAGACAGTTACACATCCCTAATTGAAAGCAAATACTTGTTTAATGTTGATTCTCTGCATGACTCTTCCAAAAATACATTGATTGAACAGCTTCAAACTATAATTTGCATTTTTGCTAAATAATTAAGATAATGAATAGATTATGGTTTATTTAATCATATTCATAAAAACTCTTCTGTTGAATAGATATATTTAAAAATATCTTAAACGTTATACATATAAACATAAAGTATATAGCAATCAAAATTGGCATGAAGAAACTCCTGAAGATTAAAAGTATCTATTCATTACCATATATGCATATATATCTGCTAACTAAATATGGAATTATATTCTAAGTCACTGAATATAAATAGCACTCCTTTGGCTCAGATTGTGACAGAAAATGAAAGAATTGCAATTAGTTTAATTCACCGATTATCTAACATCATGATTCTCGATGAATTGAGATGAAATGTGATATTGCCATTGTTCTATCGGTCCGTGGAATTGCAAAGAAGTAGAGATTTTCTTCATATAAACTGCTGAATGAAAAATACTGACATTTTAAAGTAACGTCTGAAATGTAAAAGATTTTGATCCAAGTAAAATAATACCTCTTTAATTTTGACATTTCAGTATTACTGGGTTATTTTTGAAAACCATTTTGTTTCTAAAATTGCTAAAGTGTAGCTAGGTTTTAGGCTCGTAGATGACAGTACGAGCTGATACTTTTTTTTGTCCTCAATTTAGGTATATCTATTTTGTCTTAGATATTGCCACTTCAATTTTAAAAAGTTGAAAATAAGTTCCTAGTTCATAAATATGGAAATGAAGCTATTGAAATAGACATTTGAATCTAATCTAAATATGTCTGGCTTTGAAGTAAGTTTATTTTCCATTTTCAGTTATGATTCTCCGAGATCAGAACAAAGTTCTAAAGAATTCATCAAATTAAATGCTGTAAAAAGGTCATCACACAAAGTGAGAGTCACATGACTTGATACCTTAGCTCAAGAGAGTCTTAAAGTTACTGAAAAGTTTTCAGAAAGTTTTAAACTTTTCTAAATCATGCCTACCTATAAACTAGAGGTTGGTAATTAAAGCTCTCATTTATTTTTCATACTTAGATGAGAAATACCTATTGTAATTATTGATAATGGACATCTATTAATAAAATCCAAGTTCTTACAGTGGAAAATTGCAATAAAGGTTCCTCAGTTATATGGGTCTTGCAAAGTAAGCATTGAATTGGTGCACATAACTAGTAGATTAAAGATAACATAATACTACATAAAAGAATAATTATAGTTAGGTAAACACCATCGTGAAGGGAATCTCTTCTGTCCTTGATAGTAAATAATACAGAACAGAGAAGCAGTTTTTCTAAATGTCTAAAATGACCACAGGAGACACATGCCTGCTATCTGCTATTGCTCTAAGGTTTCTCTACATCATCATGCTCCTTTAAACTTCTCAAGTTAATGTAGACACACAGGAGTGTTTTTCAAGGTTACAATAAAATCTTAACTTTTTTCTTATGTCAAAATTATACAGAAGGTTAGAATACTGTCATCTTAAGAAACATTTCAGATGTAACCATGTATCTTATGCAATTTCTGTTATAATTCTTCGTATTACTACATACTCTGGATGCATTTAACACCTATGTAAAGGACAGCACTTTCCACAGTAGGTTTGACCTTCGTAGATTTTCATTGCAATCCAAAATATGCTGCTCACAGTGTGTGTGTCTTGAATAGCCACAAACATATGTGAACATTATAGAGATACTATATTGCACCTGAATATGTAAATCATTTTTTATTCTTTAAACTACATGAAACATTGTTATTTTAGCTATTTTATTTATTTACATTTCACATGTTATTCCCCTCCCCAGTTTACCCTCCGTAGGCCCCCCCTCGCCCCCCATTTCCTCTGCTTCTATGAGGATGCTCTGCCAACAGTCCACCCACTCCTGCCTAACGCCCTAGAATTCCTCAATGCTGGGGCATTGAGCCTCCAGGACCAGAGGGCTCTGCTCCCATTGATGCCTGATAAGGCCATCCTCTGCTACATATGGGGCTGGAGCCATGGGTTCCTCCATGTGTGCCCTTTGGTTGGTGGTTTAGTCCCTGGGGAGCTTGCTGACAATAGCCTACTATAGCTGTCCCCTGAGAGTCTGTGTCAGAGCCTGACTAATTAAAACATTGTTTTAACAAACATACCAATCATAAAACAAATGACATTTAAGAAATATGAAAACAACATATAAGTTAGGCGTTATTGAAAAACAGAATTTTCCTTTCTGGTAGGATTCTCACTGGCCATGCCATTTAACTAAAGAATGATCATGAGTTATTACATAGAAAAATAGACTGATGGCAATTTCACCTATATAACTCACTGTTTTGAGACATTTTAATGAGCTTGTAAATCAGTTTTGTATCCATACAATATTGTGTGACCTATATATTCCATGGCAAACTAGAGTAAAATTATTCAAATTAAACTTTGGATTCACAGATGAGTAGGATTTTAAAGCCCAAAGCTGTGCATTTACTGCATGCTCTACTCTTCTATCGTTTCTTTGTTCAACTTTTAGTTTAAGAATAACACGGCCTATTTATAGATAAAAAGAATAATAACGCTCTTGGTGTGACAGACATAGTCCATGTACATCCAGGATTTCACCTTGAATTATTCTCAAAATATAATAAAATTGAGGTCACACCAGCAGCAAGAAAGACGATATAAGTGTGTGTGTGTGTACATGGGCACAGCGGGGTGGTGGTGGTGTCTGGTGTACAGACCCTTAGAGAATGTGTTTTAAATTAGAACTTCATGCAATTAGACATGATTCCAGACAAGGTCAAATTGTTCTTCGCTAATTATGAAGTTAAAAATCTTCAACCAGATTTTCCCTCAGAGGTTATAATAATGAATATGGCTGGAAGTCTGATTGTTTATCATATTGGTTTCATAGTCGATATAGAATATAAAAATGTGGCAAGAAAAATGCTCTTCTGCTCATCTTCCTGCGTTCTTACTGCAGATGAAGAGGAAAAAAAGTTGCTCATTTTCTTTCTGGCTGAGAGAAGAATCCTTTAAAGAGATCTTAACTCAGTAAGGAAAATGTCAGGTTTTTTTTTTCTTCAAATAATTTACAATGAGTAGAACTCTCTAAAAGTTAAACTAAAAAACTAGCATGAAATTAATCAAAGAAAGAATATAAAGTTCATGAAACGTCATCTCTTAAGCTTTTAATATTAGACTTGGACTTGATTATTGTACTCAAACAATTAAAAGAGATAGCTAATGAAAATTTTCAAAATAAAGATTTGTGATCACAGATGTTTTTGGTACTGAGAGAGAGAAATCAGAGAAAGCTAAAAGTTTTCTTATCTTAAAATTGGAATCATGGGCTTGCACATGGATATCTCTTATTGATAAATTAACATCAAGCCAGATACAGAGATGTCAACTCATGCTTATTTTCAGCAAAGCCAGTGTAATATGTCACCTAAAAAGTCCTGATTCCTGACTTAGGTTCAAATTTTGACTTCTGACTTCTCCAATTATTCAACTGTTTGATCACGGATTACTTAACCTTTTAGTTTTCTCGTCTGTAAAATGAGGAAACCAATGATATCTTCCTCATTTAATTACTGAGGAATGAAATTCAGTAACAGAAACAAACTACTCATCACACTACTGTACATTCGCACAATTAAATGTTAGACACTCACACTCCTTGCTGTAATATTTCTACAGTAAGTTAATCATAGACCGCTCCTCTCCTGATGTCAGCTGTTATTTCTAACTTCCTCATTTTATTTGAGCTTAGCTCGCATGAATCCATCTCTCAGGTTTTCCACTCCAAGTACAATTGCTGGCTAGGCTGATGTGTTAGCCGTTAAACAGAAGGCCAGTTTTAGACAGTGTGTGAGTGAACAAGGTAAAACAGTGTTCTGAAGACTGGACAGGGTCTGAAGCTGGTCTTCATTTCAAATGTACACTTTCTTTCAACAACCTCAGGTCACAGTGGAGTCTCCTTTTACAATCACCTAGCCAGGCAGAAATCAGAAAGAGATTCCCGTAGCAGCTTGCTTCCCATTGACAAGGGCAATGTCCAAAAGAAATAAGTGGAGCGAAAACTGAACATGGTATATTTTCTACTCTAAAAGATACTTCACAATAAATACATACTTTTCTTCTGTCTGTTTTCCTCCCTTTGTTTCCTGCTTTGTTGGCACACTATACACTTCCTATCAGAAACAATGTTGCATTTCATGTCAGAAGCCTTACTATTGGGAACATTTTTTTTCATCAATAGAACATTTCATCGATATTTACATCCATTTGCAAATTGGATCTACTTATTGTTTATAGATTTAAATAGCATTTCTTTATTGTCTGTTGATAATAATATGCACATTATTCCAGGTATCATTTATTTTGTTGATATCTTAATATGGAAAAGGTGGCAATACAATTGATTTCATTGCAACAAAAATAAGAAAGCATATGAGCTACATAGATTTACTATAGTTCAATAAAACACTGATAGACATTTACAAATAACAAAACAGTTTTTCTTAGTTTTTTTTTTTTCTGGAACACAAGAGATTTCAGAATTTGAACATTGATTTACTGAACTGACAATGAAAACTGTTTCCTGTCTTACAGTTGATGAAATTTTTTTACCGTGCTCTTATTGTAATGACTTTTATACTATTATAACACCAATAGTTTCTCTCTTGAAAAAAAAATATACCTTTTGTTGAGAAAAGTATTAAACTCTATGTAACATTTTTTAGTGGTTTTCTTTTTATCTAGCGAGATCATTTATTCAAACCTTCAATGAATTTTATGAAAAAAGGTTAATTAAGGTCCAGTTATAGACAAGCAAACTCACATATAAAATATATACATATGAAAAGAATTCAATTCTTTGCAAGTTTGATAAAGATTGAAATTGAGTTCCTGGGGACTTGGTCTTCATAATACTCCTAACAATCCTCTAAGTTTAGAGCCAACAAAGAGGCTGTGGCCTAATTCGAGGTTGTTTAATACCATGTGGTCTATTTTTTTTCACATATTTTAGAAATTTATAATCATTTCAGCCTATTTTTTCATTTCTGTTTCTTATTGCCACATATAAAGTAGAAAGCATAAAGGAAAAGGCAATTATTCAGTTCTAAAGACTCAAAGCAAGAGTCATGTGAACATGCCTGGTTTCTACTAAGGATTCTGCTGGTGAAGGGTGACCAGTATTGCTGTCCATCTATCTAGTGACACGGACAATCTTTTATCATACTTTGGATAATGCTTCTCATGTTCTGCTTTCTGCCTTCATCTTCTCATATTATATATATATATATATACATATATATGTATATATATGTGTGTGTCTGTGTGTATGTATATATGCATATATATGTATGTATATATGTATATAGATAGATATAGATATAGATCTTTTAAAACTGAATTCCATGTGAAAAGTCATTTACAGTATCAAATGACCAAACTCATTTCACATTTTTACTTCAGAGTTTGTGACAAAATGAGTATATCAATAAATAAATGTTTAGTTAATCAAAATTCACACAAGTGATTTTAAAGAATGAATCCTGTTTAAGTAAACACATTATGAACTATATCTCTCTTTTAATTATGTAATTGCTACTGCACTTTCTAACTGAATGACAATTATATTCTGTAGTTTGTCTTTATACTCTTGAATCAATTACAAGATTTCTAGCCTAAGGGATTCCTGTTTCACATGAGAAAGAATAAATGTTCTCAATGACATGTATATTTTTCAGATTTATATGAAATACAGAGTCAGTTTAGGATCTATGTAGAGACAACATCATTTATTTGTAGTTTATGTTGTAACAAGTTACTGAACAGCTTAGCTTTGCTTTGGAGATGCTTCAGTGTGTTTATTATCTGTTTTAAAAATTGTTCAAACAAATTTTGTCCATATGTTTTTATCATTTTTTGTTTTATTTTGTTTTGTTTTGTTTTGCTCACATAATGACTAGTTAAGCTCTCCTTATGTGTTGTCACTATTTTGCTAACTATATGACTCTGCTAACTCTTTATTGTTTCTATGAATTTTCCCTAAAGAGGGGGGCCTAAAATTCTTGTATTTGCAGTATCTTGTCCACAAACAAACTGAAGCCTTACTATTTTGAACCCTCATCAAACAATCTTCCTCTTTTAGAAGGTAGCTACTAACACAGAGACCCAAAACAAGAAAGACTACAATATCAGAAACTTTGGTGTACCCAGTTCAAAGTGGGAAGTTTTAATCAAACACCTCCTTTCAAGGATCATGGATCCATAAGTTTGTGGGATGGCACAATTACAAGATCTGAAAAATGTTACATGACTCCCAAGGAAACTGTCTTCCAGACACAACAGGACAGTTATGCATAAGAACTTACACAAACTGTGATCAATAGTGTACATGCATGTTCATGCACGTACATGCTCATACACACATGCTCACACAAACCCACACACACATGCAAATTCACACACACACACACACACCACTTTACATGTTTCAAAAAGTCAAAATTCCCACCAAAGAGAAGGGTATGTGAATATAATTTCCCCTAAGAAGTCATTTGATACTTGTTGTGAAAGGGACTAATAGATTTCTCCAATGGAATATTAGGTATATCAAACATATTCCAAAGCAGTCCACATGCACAGGAAGATAAATACATTATAAAATTTTCTCTATGATTGTGCGTGTGCGTGTGTGTGTGTGTGTGCACATGTGCGTGCGTGTGTGTGTGTGTGTGTGTTTGTGAGGTGAGGATTTCTTTCTTTTTTGTTATTTTTACTTTATTATTATCTTTTTATTTTATTATTATCTTTTCATTTTAGAGAGAAAGGGACATAATATCAGTTGAGTATGGAAATGGGCAATGATCTGGGAATAGCTAGAGACATGGAAATTAGGATAAAATATTATAGGAAGAAAGTTTTAAACAAAACTATTTAAAAGGGGAATAACATGTGACTTCTTCCTCCGTAATATCCAGCAAGCTTTTCCTGATGTTTGTCAATATTCAGCTCCTTTTCCTGAGCCAGTATTTGTGTGTTACTGTGCCTCAACTGATGCTAAGAGTAAGATTGACTTTATAAGGTTAAGATAACCATGTTTCACTTTAGTAGTTGAATATTAGAACATACATCTTACAGACTTGATGTACTGTAAGCTGTGTTCAAGGAATAGTAGTGATAAGCTGTGTTAGGTTTCATAAATTCTCTTGTTAAATGGTGATTGCAAAGACTGTGAGTTCAGGCAGTGTGTGTCATTAAAATGATATGTGCTTGGTCATATAGAATACAAAGAAGGTTAAAAATTGAAACAATCCTTTATGAATATCTATAATCATAAATGGGATAAAGAAACATTGGTTTCAAAAATATATGTATCAGAAAAATCATGGGCAAAAATGCATTTTTAGAAAGAATTTCTATGTATGACATACCATCAACAAGAAAAACTATGATTGGGACTTGAAATTGCAGTTCTTATGTGAATTATCATATTTATTTATGCTATAAAATCCAAACATGATTTGACACAGTGTAATTAAACTGTTCATATGTACTTAGCTTCTATAATTCTGACTTAATTTATGATCATTCAATAGCTGGGGAACCCTTAAAGCTAGTTTTGAACCCTTCTCATAACCTTCCATTGTATAAAATTATTCCTTTAACCAGTGTTTGAAAGGGATGGAACTGAATCAAGATAAAGTGAATATTAAAGCGATTACTTTATTTCATTACATAATGAACAGCTGCTCTATGGCAACCATTGTAAAGAATAGTGATGGACAACTCTGATAAGGCTTTTCCTCACAAGAAAGTCATTTCATTTAATGATGACTTGCCTCTGAGAATGAATATTCACAGACTATGGAGATAAATTTTAGACTATCTTCAGACGAAAATGAGTCCTAATGGATTGGTCTTTAAAATGTGAGAGAACTTGCATAGGCCTCTGGGAAGATCTTAGGACTCTTAGAAGTTATTAATAAAATATATTTTCAATAAGCCATTATAAAATTTTTCATATGCATGCATTTAAATGTGCTTATCTCTTTTTACATATACTCAATCTCAATCTCTTTCAATCTCTGCCTCTCTCCATATATATGTATATACATATGCATATACATTATATATATGCAAAAAGTACAGTTTATTTTTTCTTTTTATTACAAAACCTCAAAGGTGGTAACTTGGCACTGCATTTTAAAACTGAAATTGTTCAAATACATTTCAAGTTCAAGGGCTGATGGATTTTTCAATTGTATCAATATGAAATAAGCATTAATATGTATAGTAAAGAGGTGTAAAGTGTATTTTCTTTAGTAATCATTTAAATTATTATAAGGACTGAAAGAATCAAGGAAGGTAAATAAATCTTGCTCTTTGACCTCCCTGTGGATCAGAAAAATGTTCTCTAAAATTGATATCAGTATGCAAGAAGAACAAGCCTCATTAGTTTGCCATCTGCTGCACTAGATAGATGCTAAAACTTGCCATTGTGAGGTTCATTGAGTGGTAAAATTATAATTAAAAATCATACATAGATAGAAAGCAAAGACACTCTCACATAAACCAGCTGCCAAAGGGTAACAGAGACTCTAAATATCTTTGAAAAATATTAAATGATAAAATGATGTTTTTACTTGTGTATATGTACTTGAAACATATATATATATATATATATATATATATATATATATATAGTGTGTGGGCTGACTAAATTATAGATAAAGTCTTTTGTAAGTTATATTTAGCACAGTTGATCTTTAGAATGAATGAACAGATATCAACTACTAATATTCATTCAGAACTATGGATTGATTATATGCACAATAAATAAATCTAAACATTTTTGATTAGTGTATTTAAGCCAATTGGCCATGTTTGGAAATAAAAAATATGGTAAAATATAATGATGACACAATAGTAATATATTTTAAAGAATAATAATTAATAAAAGTTTTTTAAAACAATTTTATTGTTTGCATCTTGTTAATAAACTGAATGTATATATTAGTAAATTTTTAATATAAAGTATAAAAATGTATTTTATTCTTAAGGAGAGATTTAGAATTTAGATAGATAAGAAATTTGCTTTATTCTTTTTCTCTGCATCATTTCAAAATTATTAGATCCCAGTGAGAAGACGCAATAAACACACTCATTGTCCATAAATCTAACAAGGCATACCGCATTCAGTAGCAAAAAGATATAATCTACAAACTAAACTTTAACATGCAAATATGAATTAAATAATTTACACCATATGGTGATTGTCCATGCCTTTAATCCCTGCAGTTAGGAGGCAGAGGCAGGTGGATTCCTCAAATCACCTTGTCTTCAGAACGAGTTCTAGTACAGCCAATGACTACACAATAAAAAACCCTGTTTCAAAAAGCAACAACAACAACAAACAATAAAAAAAGAACAATTTTATTACCAGTAGTTTCAAAACAATAAATCATATATTATTTTATCAAAATGTGTTGGTACATTGGTATAGGTACCAATTATATATTAGTACCTATAAAACATTACTGGAATAAAACATAAAGACCTAAATGAAAAATAACTTATTTCTTGACCCTAGAATACTGAAAAGATACTCCCTAAATTGCACACAGATTCAGTAAAATATGTAAAGCAAAACAAACACGGCAAAAATAGTAGTGAATGATATTCCTTGAAAATGCTTATGGAAATCTAAGAAGCACAGATTCTAAATCCATAGAAATTCAATAGCTCTGTCCTAGCATAAATGTATACATTAACATCAACAAAACAAAATGAGACCCAGACATTATTACTCCTCTCGTTTATGGTCAATTGGTTTTGACAAGAATTTCAAGAAAATTTAACAGTGGAGAAGATGCATGAAAAGAACTAAAGACACATTGAAAAAAAAATCTATCATTGTAACATTAGCTGATACGATACACCGAAAATATTGAAAATGAGAGTCAAACACAAATGTAAGTGCTAATATTTTATACATCAAACATCAATATAGGAATCAGGCATTCTTTATGATATAAAACACAAAACTGCAAAAGAAAGGCATTTTAATTGTACACTGTTGATATTTTAAACAAACAAACAAAAACTCTTCAAAGAACATTACCAAGTGAATGCAGATACCCTAAGCTAAATTAAAATGAATAGGGAACCATTTATATTCTGAAACCAACAAGAACACGCATCTAGAATTTATATAGTTTTGTATCAGCTTTAAAAGGTAGATAGTTTACTTATAAAATACATGAAAATTTAAAGTAAATGTTGTTCCAAATACAAAATGGGTAACAAATACTTCAAAAGATGTTCAACTTCCTTATAATTTGGTGAATGCACTTCGAACCACTGCACACTTCTTCTGTTATGGGACATCTGGGTTGTTTCCAGCTTCTGGCCATCACTTCACTGAATTCTGTTATGAATATAGTGGATCATGTGCCCCTGTGGTATTGTAGGGCATCATTTTGGTATATGCTCAAGAGTGGTATAGCTAGGTCTTCAGGTATATCTATTTCCAATTTTCTGAGGAACCTCTAGATTGATTTCCAGATTGACTTTACCAGTTTGCAATCCCACCAGCAATAAAGAAGTCTTCTTCGTTTTCCATATCCTCACCAACATGTGCTGTCACCTAAGTTTTTTTTTTATCTTATCCATTCTATTTTGTGTGAGGTAGAATCCCAGCATTCCATTGTATATGTTTGGCTTCTTTGTCGAAGATCAAGTGTCTGTAATTATGTGATGTTATATCTGGGTCTTCAATTCTATTCTATTGATCTACCTGTCTGTCTCTGTACCAACACCATGCACTTTTTAATCACTATTTCTCTATAGTGTAGCTTGAGTTCAGGGATGGTGATTCCCCAAGATGTTCTTTTATTGTTAAAAAGTGTTATCCTAAATCATACATTTTATCATTTATATTAATCTAGTTTCAGAAACACTAATATATAGAAAGTATGCTCTAAAATATAATTCAATTTTAAAATATATTCTCTATTTTAATAATTGTTATAGATATTTGTTAAAAAACTTATACCTTTATTTCATTCCTATGACAGGGGGTCTATAAAATTGTTGGTCAATCAAGCACTTTAAAAGGACATTTGGAGGAAGTAGATAAAGGTATAGTAGCAAAATGATAAACTGGTATATCATCTAGGGCAGAGTAAGAAATGGTAAGGTGTGAATGAAGAAAATGAAATATGAACGCCATATTAAAAATCAAAATTGAATTTATGAATATTAATAGGTTTTTGTCAGAAGTCTTACTTCAAATTTCCCTTTTGGTTAATACAACAATACAACATCTTATGAACAATATTCATCTTTTATTAGTACAAAATGACAGTAATGAATGAACCATTAACTACAGACCTACATTCACTGTATTAGAACTTTTTTTGGAATAAGGATGTCTGAATGTAGATGTTATGTTCGTGTGTGTGTGTGTGTGTGTGTGTGTGTGTGTGTGTGACAGAGTTCTATTTGTATTTCTTGTTGTCCTAAAACATTCTGTGTAGCTGTAGCTGTTTTTACACTTTCACATTACCTTTACATTCTTAGTGATCAGAGTACACATATTCAACACTAACTCTTAGCCAGACGTCATATTGTTAATCTCCCTGACTTGCAAAACTTTCTGCGCATACACAAGAAGAAATAATAGCTCATCTCTTGTAAAAAGTAAAATGATTACATTTTTACATTTTTGACTGAAAAAATATCTAAAACTTGCCCATCCATCTTCCCTGCTTATTGAGACCTTTTGGGCATACCAAGCTACCCAAGCCTGTGATCCCCCTTAGATCTCCATTATCCTCCACTCCTCTCTGCCCACCTTCATCAGACCTAAGATTCCTGAGCTGTTCAGGTAAGCTTCCCTTTCTTCACCCATCTTCTCTGCTTCCTGAGTCTTCTGGGGTACACCAAGCTGCCTGGAAACCCCTCTGTATATCTGTCCTCTACCTTCTTGTCTATATCTCTGTCCATCTTCATCAGACCTTTGGAGCCTGAACCATACGTGTTGGCTTTCCTTCTCCCAGATGTCTTCCCTGCTCACTAAGTCCTATGTTGTACTCCACAGACCCAAGGAAGATAAACAAGAAGAAAGGCACAAGCTAGGATGCTTGAATGTCATGTAGAATAGGAAAAAATAATCATAAAATGTAGAAGGAGGGAGGAAACTGGGTTGGAGAGGGGATAGGGAGGGGAATGGGGTATTTGGGATTAGGTTTAGGGAGGGAAAGGAAAGAGGGCCAAATGGTCATGAAAATAAATGGAAATAAACAACTGATATAGGTGTGGACAAGGGGGACATCTCTTGGATAAGACAGAGGCCTGGCATAAGGGAGGTACTCAAGAAACAATGTGGGGGGGGTGAGCTGTGACTTTGTACATTAGGAATGTGAAACCTGAAGATGTTACCTCTAGTAGCCGGCAGGAATCCCAGTGGATCAATAGGGCACCAACCCACACACAAAACTTTTGGCCCAAATTTATTCTGTCTACAAGCAGTGCTGAGACAGGGGATGGAGCAGAGACTGTGGGAATGACCAACTAATAACTGTTCCGACTTGAGATCCATCCGATGGACAAGCACTAATCCCTGACAATATTAATGATACTCTGTTTTGCTTGCAGACAGACAGGAGTCTCGCTAGCATCACTGTCCTCAGAGAGGCTACACTCCTCATGAGACTCAGTCATCCACAGCCAAATAGTGGATGGAACATGACTCTTATGGACTAATAGAAGGAAAGATTGCAGGCCTGGAAAGAGATAAGAATTCCACAGGATGATCAACAGAGTCAACTAACCTGTAGTCCTGGACCTCTCAGAGACTGAACCAGCAACCAAAGAATATACATGGGGTGGACCTAGGCTTCCCTATGTATAGTATATGTATCCTATATGTAGTAGATATGGGAGTTTGGTCTCTATGTGGGTCCTGAACAATCAGAGCAGGGACTATTCCAAAAGCTATTGGCTGTAAGTGGGATATGTTTTTTAGCTGGACTGCCTTATCTGGTATCAGGGGGAGAAAATGTGCCTAACCTCCCAGAGACTTAATGAGCCAGATTCGGAGTTATCCAGGTGTAGGACCGACTCATAAGAGAAAGGGAGTGGGGATGGAAGGAAGAAAGGGGGTAACTGAGAGGAAGAGAGTGTTTGGGATGTAAAGTGAATAAGTAAAATTAAAAATAAATCTAAAAGTTTATTAGGTGTGTCTTGGCAGGGTAATGAGATGAAGGGAGAGGACAGAAAGAGACAGGTGGAATTGGGTGGGATTTGAGCAGCTATGTGAAAACCTAGTGCAATGAAAACTCCCTGAGGTCTATGAGGATGAACTAATGAGGACTCCTAGTAATGGAGCCTATGCAGTCTGAACTGGCCACTTGTGTAGTCAGGCAAGGTTTCCAGTGATGGAACTGGCTCCTTCTGTTGAACTGTTGGCTAATGGAATTCTGTAAAGGTTACTAAAAATCCAGATTGGTGCAATGGCAGAAGGTCATTTTTTTTTAAACTGAGCATGGGGCAGCATTGCTGATGACAACATCCACCTAGCTGACTTAAAGTAGAGAGATTGACCTGGTGCAAGCTTGGAAGCTTTACCCCTATGTTGTAATATCTTTGGATCAAGAAGTTACTCTGTTGCCTATGAAAAGAGAAACCATGACACCAACCCAGAACCCTCTACCTAAGTCTGTACTGCCTATAAGACATTCTGTGGCAATGGTGACTCAGAACATGTGGGAATGTGCACTGCATTGGTGCTCAGTAACCAGACACTGGATTTCCCAGAAACCTAGAGATGAACAAAAATGGCTTCCTGCCCCCTCCCTCAAATCAATAAAAAGCTTTCTTTTGATATTCCATAGTTATTGATCAGTGCCTTTTCCAATCTTCATTGTAGAAGCTTCCTCTGGAAATAAATGGAGGTGGATATAGCAAGATATTATGCAGGAATAGAGTGTAAAATGGTGGTTGCCAATGAGTCTCTCCTCTCAGTGATCAGGAAAACCTAGGAAAGTGAGAGAGGAAACACTGCAAGAGTCAAAGAGGATGAGTCAGCATGAGTTTTTCTGTGTACATGTTACAGTTGTTAGCTAGCTGTTCTTGTGAACTCATAAATTTGGGGGCAGGTAAATCTTTGATTCTTTTGCCAGTCCTTTTCCATCATTTGAATCAATCCAGCCTTGATATGAAAGCTTTTGCCTAGTTTTTTTGTTATTGCTGTTGTTATTGTTTTGTTTTTTTTCCCTAAGGATGAAACAAAGAAAGTGGATCTGGAGGAGAGGGTCATGGTGGGGGAACTAAGAAGAGTAGAGGGAACAGAAATTGTGCTTCAGATGTATTTTATGAGAGGATCATCTATTTTCAATTATAAAAGAATTCAACAATAATTATCCAAATCATACAAGACAGTTTCATCATGTAAAAGAGTACTTGAAATAGCTCATTCATAGATTTATAGGCCTTACTAAACATTCTCCAGCAATTAGTTGAAAGTTTTATTC
Source organism: Rattus rattus (assembly GCF_011064425.1). Classification (NCBI taxonomy): domain Eukaryota; kingdom Metazoa; phylum Chordata; class Mammalia; order Rodentia; family Muridae; genus Rattus; species Rattus rattus. Next base: position 33,979,069 of record NC_046165.1, on the reverse strand, counting down.
TCCCTTTTATTATCCATCTCACATTTTCTTGGTCTGAAGGAAAACTCTTCCTGATCATTAAAATATGATATACTGAAGACCAATTTCACAATAACATAGTATGGCACAATACATGAAAATTAGAATGAATTATGTATTTAACTGTAAAATTCAGGAAATTAACTTTAATAGTGAAATAGACATACCTATTCACTTAATATTCAGACTTTGCTTTCCACAATCATTTCGTTCATACCTAAACATACTGATTTCCATTCTGACTTAGAAGCTTTGCTGACATATGGGAAGCATTCTTTATTAGTATTTCAAATGAGATTGTGCAATTTTCTACAAAGTCATGGATTTCAGACTAGTTCTTCACAAATACTTAAATAACTATAATTAATAGACTCTTATTTATTATTAATCCATTTCCTAAATACTATGTTTACTATAAAATTAATTCCATTTAGCAGCATATGAGTTTGTAGTCACTAAATAAACTAAAATTCCATAAATGGAAGCCCAAACTGCTTTCTTTTTAGCAGACATGGAATTTGCTGATATATGGAGTAGCTACAACATCCTTGAATCTCTGCGTTATACTGGAATATGGTTTGTCTTTTCTTTCCTCAAACATTTAAGTTGGTAGAGCTGATAGCGAATTTTATTAACTCACCTAAAAGAAATGCATCTGATGAACATCTTCAAAGACAAAAGCAAGAGTTCTGGGGGTCAAGACTACACAGATGTCCAGAGGGCTCCTGGATGAAAATCCCAATGTAGAGCTGTCACTCTTTTAGACACCAGTATTAAAATAGTTTAATGACTTAATTTATGTAAATTTAATGGTTTGATGTTAGTCTAACTTATTCAACTTTATTTTCACGAGGTTTCATTTTACACAAATTTCTTCAAGAACACATAAAAATGTTATCTAAATTGACACATAGAAACCATCTTAAAACAACATAATAGCAATTAATGATTAATATTTACATACCTTTGTTATAAATACCTTATATCAAGTAAATATGCCTTGACACAGTTCTGCAGGTGAGAAAAGCGTGACATAAAAAGTTGTTCTGTGCTTTGCTTTTCTTTATTCTTTGAAATCTCACAAATTAGTGTCATGCATTTTAGTCACATCTACACCAAATCTCCTTTTCCAATTCCTGCTATAATACATTTCCCTTTCAATATCATGTTATGTTGTATTGAAGTTGTGATTTTTGTTTTATAAGGAACCCATGGATTCCAATTAGTGCTCCCCAATTTCAGGGGACATGAAACAAAAGGAGAACGAAAAGGGAAACCTGATAGTGGTCACTTTCTTAAAGAAAAGTAACTCTCTGTAAACAGCCACCAACTAATTGCCAATATATCCTCACCCAGACCTGGATATCTGGGAGTCTCTTCTGTCTCCATTCTAGAAACTTGTTACTGGTCTGATATTCTGCAGGTCCTGTGACAGCAATAACAATTTCTGTGAGTTTATGTTCGTAACAACCAGGTCGTGGAAAGAAGACATCATCTTACAACACTTCTTCTCATCCCTTGGTTCTTAAATTCCTTCAGCTCCTCTGCTGTGATTATCCTGAGACTTTAAGGTCACTAAGTTTAGTAGGGGCAGTGGTATAGCTGTCTCATTGAAAGCTAAGCATTAAGAATCATTTATTTAATTGCTTGCAAGAGTAATGTGATTGGGCACTAATCACTTTCCACTGCATTAAGCAGCTTCTGTGACTGAGGTTAAGAGCAGAACATACTATGTACATAAATATAGATATTCATAAGGCAGGTTGATAGGATGGTTCTTTAGAAAAATAACATCAAACGCATTCTCCTTTCACCTATGCTGCAAAGTTTTACTATGGTTACAGTACCAGCCACAGTTCCTTCTGTAGAACATGCCTCAAACCCATTAAAATGCAGAATTAACTTCCCGGATAGTCTAGCCACTATTTCAGAATTGGTCTATCTTCTCTGGTTGCTTGGTGTCTTAGTATGATGGGTTACAGGCTGGGTAAGGACATTGATGTATTTTTTTTCTGCCCCTTGCAGCCTTCATTGCACCTTTTAGCATGATGCAAGCTAGCCAGCAGGGAGATATTTTCTTGGTTAGTAGAGGTTGATTTCTCCTGCATGCAAAGTGTCCTGGAGTCATCCAATTATGATTTTTTTATTACTTTTATAAATGAATGTAAAAATTTTAAAAATACTTTTAAAATTATACTTTAAGAACATTGTTTCACCCTTAGGTTTCCTCCAAATGCTCCCATGCAAATCCTTGCTTTCTTTCCCATTCATAGCCTGGTTATATATTATTGTAATTTTAATGATATAGCCCACATAGGCTATATTGGAACACTTAATCTCCAATTAATAAAAAATTTTTGGAAGTAACAGGAGGTTAACCTTGCTCAACAAATTATATCATGGGTGATAGGGGTACTGACTGGTTTTGTGTGTCAACTTGACACAAGCTGGGGTTATCACAGAGAAAGGAGCCTCAGATGAGGAAATGCCTTCATGAGATCCAGCTGTAAGCCATTTTCTCAATTAGTGATCAAGGGGGGAGGTTGCATTGTGGGTAGTGCCAGCCTTGGGCTGGTAGTCCTGGGTTCTATAAGAAAGCAAGCTGAGCAAGCTAGGGGGAAAAGGCAGTCGGCCTCAAATTAGTTCCTGCTTCCTGACCTGTGTGAGTTCCAATCCTGACTTATGTTGGTAATGAACGGCAATGTGGAAGTATAAGCTGAATACATCTTTTTCTCCCCAACTTGCTTCTCAGTCACGGTGTTTTGTGCAGGAATAGAAATCTGAACTAAGACAGTGGGCTTTGAGGTTTCAAAAGCTCAAGTTACCTAGGTTTGTTTTTCACTCCCTCTTGTTTACGGGTCAAATACACGCTCCAAGCTATTTGGACACCAAGTCTGGCTATCTGCCGCCATGCTACCCATCACGATGGCTGGCGACTCCAATCCTCTAGGACCATGAGCCTGAAAATTTAATGCCATGGTCATAGTGTTTTACCACAGCAGTAGAAAAGTAACATAGACACCACACACACATGCACACATGCCCACACACATGCACAGAAGCATATGCACATGGACACATTCCTAAATTTGTAAATATAAACTGCTCAGTCTGTATGATATTATCTGCATTTGTGTCTGCAGGGCTGACAGTTGGGTGTTGTGTAACCAGTGGGCATGCGTTTCTGCTTTCAGGATTCCTCGGTTGTCTGTAGAGGCCTCCTGGGTTTTCCCTGTTCATAGTATTTTCCTTGTACAGGTAATGCTTAGGTAGCCATGTTGATGAGATTTCATGGGTGTAGCTTTTGATATTTCCAGGGTACACTTTTAGCGTCCAGGAGTCACTGAAAATTTGCTCTGCTGTGCTTATTATTCCTCAGTGGCTCATTCTATTCTTTTATTCATTTATTTATTTATTTTTAAAGATCTCACTGGAGTTTCCACAGGCCTTGTTAGGTAACTGCTTTCCTAGACCATTAAGATGTAACTGGATAGCATATTTTAGCTTTACAATGCTTGCCGAAGCAATATAGGTAATTAAGTATGTAATTTCAAATAATACATTTAACCACTGCATTATTTTTCTTTATTATTTATTAAATATTACCTCCTAATATAATATGTGTTTGTGCTAAGTTTTAGTCCTTTACTATCTGTAAGCCAGCATTTACAGGAACTTAAGTTTTAATCTCTTACAGTCTATAAACCAGAATTTATACAAGCTCCTTTACTTTTCTTTTTTTTTTTTTTTTACAAGGGTGAGAGTGGCCAAATGAGAACTGTGGAAACAATCAGATGTTACAACATTGAAAAAACTAATAGAGGCCGTAGAACAGTAAACAATATGGTATATTGCTAAACTAAATACAATTTGGGAAATTGAAATAGTGAAATTAAAAACTACTGAGGCATAAAAAGGAATTTCCACAGTTCATCAGTCACAAACCACTGTAATATTACACATTTCCATTATACCATGATCAAAGTAGAGACAAATCAGCCAAAGGTAGCCAATAAAGGACGAGGATTTTTTTTATCCCCTGATGAAAAAAGGAAAGCATCTGCGTAATAAATACTTCTGTGTACCTCCATCCCTGTAGCAACTTCAGGGAGACCTCACCCGTCACACTGTGAGAGAAAGAATGGGTTTGGAACATTAGGAAAGCCATCCAAAAGAACTCTTGGTTTTATTCCAACAGCTTAATCTCTTTGTGATCTAAGACAGAATGCTTGAAGGCTTTTGATCTAAATAATCTTCTTCATCAGTCTGTAGAGGTGTGCACCTCAAAGTGCCTGCTATAATTAGGATTAAGTAGGTGCCACTTTGTAAATGAAAACCCAACACTAGCAGACAAACCAATCCTCTGAGATCTGGCCTGTTCCTTAGTAACTCCCTGGCACTCTCCTGCAGCCCCTTCCGAACTTGATATTTGTATCATCTTACAGATTTGGAGTCATGTCTGAGTTTACTATGGAAGAAATCACTTGCTATCTCAAGCACTTTTTAGGCTTCAGGTGAGATTCGCATTTTTTTTTTAAACAAACAACTGATGAGGTTTTTAAATTCCTGTCTGAAATGAAGTTGAAATAAAGTGCGGCAGCTGGGGGACAGAACTACTCACAATTAGGATTTACAGGTCCTTAGAAAAGGGGAGCTTTTGAAAAAGCTTTCGAAGCTGATAAATAATCATTTGGAATTTTATATTTAAGAAAGTATTTTGTGTACTAAAAGACTCCTGGTACATTTTGTTTTTCAGATAAAATTGTGATTCATTTAGAACTTTTTACTGTTGATTTTTCTCAGGGCTAAAGGAAACCCATAGACCTCCCTCCCCTGTCTAATCTTAGACTAAACAGTAATATCGATATCCCTTATTTTTTACATATTTTTCCTCTCTATGAATCTCCAATTAGCTTTTGTTATTTTATTAACCTCTATTAATTCTAGTTAAAATGATGCACGTAACTCATGAAAATTCACATCATCGTTTTCCTCAAGACTTTTTCTTACTTTTTAGCTGAGAAGGTTGGTTTCCCAAATTCATGTTTGGGAATTCTTTGAAATACTTCTATAGTAGCTTTGTTGTAAAATTTAAACTAAAGTGGTAGGAGGTATGTCGTTTTATGTTAAAAATCAAAACAATCAGAACACATAAAATGAAACGATGAAAAGAATAAAGATTATGTAATTAAAATGATGTATTTATGACATTTAACACTGGGAAAATTAATGTTTAACTTATTGCATACATTGTAATGTTTACTTTCTTATTTTGTTCTTTTATGTGGCCAAGGATGACTTAATTCAATATTTTTATATGATAATTTATAAAAGAGATGTTCATAGAGCACAGTGAGTGACAAACCTTTTCCATTGAAAGTAATTTTTACTTAAAACTGCTCTATAGAGCTATAAACTCTTGTTGTTTCTCAAACATTGTCCTTTTGAAATACTTAACTATTATAAAGGTTAGAAGTAAACACATTTTTCGGGAGCTTTAAATCTTGTTTCTTAATTTGTCAGATGATTGCGGTCTTAATTATACAGAAAGCCCAAAAGTTTAGGCATTCAGTCTAATAAAGTATGAAAAAACTATGGAAATGTGATAAATTTATGACACCTTGTACTCAGCATACTGTGCTTGGGAACAGAATGGCACAACATATGGAAATCTAAGTATAAAGCAGTATGAGTATAAATGTGAAATTAAATAAACAAGTAGTTCTGGGCAGGCAAGTAAACTTGAGAAATTTGACTACAGATGTCATTCTAGAAACAAATCCAGCCCAAAGCCTCAGAAATGCTGCATCAAATTAGTGTCTGTGAATTTGTAGGTAAGAATTATATATGCATGCATAAAGTGAAAATATAGTAAAAACAGTAAAAACAAAGGAATAAACTAAAACAAATAAAAGCCTCCAAAAGTCCGAGGTAGATGGAAGCCAGATGAATACAGCTGTTTCTGCTGTTCCTCTCCTTTGACCATTTCCTAAACATCCCCACACCTTAGCCTCCATGGTTGGCTCCTCTGGTGTTTTGTTTGGTTTTTAAAGTTTGATATTTCTTTTTTTTTAATTTTTTTTATTAACTTGAGTATTTCTTATTTACATTTCGAGTGTTATTCCCTTTCCCGGTTGACGGGCAACATCCCCCTAACCCCTCCCCTCCCCTTCTTTATGGGTGTTCCCCTCCCCATCCTCCCCCCATTGCCGCCCTCCCCCCAACAATCACGTTCACTGGGGGGTTCAGTCTTGCAGGACCAAGGGCTTCCCTTCCACTGGTGCTCTTACTAGGATATTCATTGCTACCTATGAGGTTGGAGCCCAGGGTCAGTCCATGTATAGTCTTTAGGTAGTGGCTTAGTCCCTGGAAGCTCTGGTTGCTTGGCATTGTTGTACATATGGGGTCTCGAGCCCCTTCAAGCTCTTCCAGTTCTTTCTCTGATTCCTTCAACGGTGGTCCTATTCTCAGTTCAGTGGTTTGCTGCTGGCATTCGCCTCTGTATTTGCTGTATTCTGACTGTGTCTCTCAGGAGCGATTCATTGCCCTTTGTTTGGCCCAAGTGATAATGATTTGCTAATGGCCCATGATTCTACCCCCACATCATAATATTCACATGCTAAAGTTTGGTTGGAATTAAAAGATTAAAGAAGGGCACATGCAATAGTTCTTTCAATTACCTTATATGCAATGAACACAAAAGTTATCCTGCAAGGGAAGTTGAGATGAAGTTTTTTGATATTTTCCACAGAAAGAACTAAGTGAAAAGTGTTGAAGACTTCTATTTAAAAAAGTCAGAAAGAATGAATTCCTCAGAAGACATCAAGAAAAGTTGTATATAAATGACAGCCATAAGATCTGAAGTTTGACTAATATGTCAGCTTTCAACTATAAGCGTCTAAATACTATACGTTAAAATTTGTATTTAATACCATTTATAAGCTTGTCCCATTACACTTTACTGGACTTTTCTTTGAAACTAATTATGTAGTATAAGGAAGTCTGGATTGAAGAAGGAATAGAGCAAAACTGAAGTGGTCAGTGCAGAGTTCATGAATGTCCTGCTAAGATAAATAGGGAAATATGTAAAGCTACAAGGAATGGGAGTGGAAACAAATCCTAATATTTGAGATGATTATCAGCCGTCTCCAAGTCTATATTCTTGCCCTTACCTATCTCAAATCAGGCCTCTGATGTGTAATGGGACACTTTGGGAGCATAATGTCTCTCAGGTCTGGCTCTTTGTACATTTGACTTAAGATTGCCTGTTGAGTCTTGGGAGCCTCTTGGCTTCCTGACATCAGGGACGTTCTGGTGACTACCCCCAGTTCCCCAGCCCCCATTGCTCTACACCTCTGTTCAATTTCCTGACCCTTTATCTATCATACCCTTATCCTCCCATACCTGATATTTCCCCCTTTTTCTTTCCCCTCCTGTCTTCCTCCCAAGACCCTACCACCCTTTACCTTCTGTGAGTATTTTGTTCTCCCTTCTAAGAAGGACTGAAACGACAGGCTTTAGATTAGCTGAAATGCCCACAGAGAGGAGGGAGAACCTATAGAAACCATATCCAGAGGTTAGGCAAGGTCCCCGGTTGGGGAACGGAGCCAAAATTTTAACCCAGAACTGCTCCTGTTTAAAGGAAATACAGGGACTAAGAATGGAGCAGAGACTGAAGGAAAGGCCATCCAGAGACTACCGCTCCTAGATATCCATCCCATATACAGACACCAAAGCCAGACATTATTGCTGATGCCAAGACTCGTGCTTGCTGACAGGAGCCTGATATATCTGTCTTCGGAGAGGCTCGGCCAGATCCTGACAAATACAGATGCAGATGCTCGCAGCCAACAATCAGGCTCAGCACAGGAAACCAAAGGAAAAGTTTGGGGAAGGGCTGAAGGAACTGAAGGGATTTGCAACTCAATAGGAAGAACAACAATATCAACCAACCAGACCCCTCAGCACTCCCAGAGACTAAACCACCAACCAAAAAGTATATATGGAGTGACCCATGGCTCCAGCTGCGTATGTAGCAGAGGGCGGCCTTCTGGCATCAAGGGGAGGAGAGGCCCTTAGTCCTGTGAAGACTTCATGCCCCAGTATAGGTGAATGCCAATATGGGATGGCAGGAGTGTGTGGGTGGGGGAGCACCCTCATAGAAGCAGGGGAAGGGGGAATGAGATGAGGGTTTCCAGAGGGGAAACCAGGAAAGAGGATAACATTTGAAATGTTTAAAAAAAAAAGACTGCCTGTTGGAAAAGGAATCTAGACTGCTGGCTACTTCCTGCCACCCAGTTCTCAGAGCACTCTCTATTGTACAACTAGTTGCGTTTCTCCAAATCCCTTGGCACTGTATCATCTCAGTGTAACAAGGCGTTGAATATTTATTCCCTTGCAATGCATCCATCTGGCTGTTTTTACATCAACCCTATTACACCCTATACTGCTGACTTGAATTTTTTAAGTGGAATTACTGAGATGGATGGAATCGAGGGAAATGAGCAAGAGGTAGCAAACCAAGTTACAATGACTCTCTTATTTAGTTCTACTTACTGGAGGAAACGAGTGGAAATAAGGAAGAAACAGCGGGAGTTTGGTGTTTCAAGGAAAACATGGTCATACTTTATAAAGGAGATGTGAAACTTGTGTTTTATTCCTTGTGACTTGGTGATGTGAAAAGAACATCATTGCAGTTTCCTTTCAGTGTTATTTTCTTAATGACATAACTATTTTCTGAACAAGGTTTTCATCTGGAATCTCTTTGACTCCTCTCCTCATAACGGTGGAGCTTTGGTTTCAGTGTGATCAGGACCTCAATGTAAGATGTGCTTCTTTTGCTGAAGGGAAGATATATTTCACAGTACTTTTAGTCATATTTTATTTTGTGTAAAATTTTTATTTTCTGTAGCATGTTTCTATAAACATTTTTTGTAATTTTTATATTGAAAATAGCATTCATAAAATAAAATATGTTCAAATGATGAATGGTTTTTCCCTCCTCCCAAATACATTCAATTCTCCTCTGCCCACCTCCCATCCCATCTCAATTCCCTGTTTCTCATTGGAAAAAAATTGGGCCCTATGGAATCAAAATATAATACAATAAGACAAATCAATCAGTCAATCAATCAATCAAACAAGAACAAAAAACAAACAAACAAACAAACAAAAAAACAGGTAGCACAGAGCAAACAGAAAGAAAAGGCACAAAGGAAAAGCACAAGAAACACATACTGACTCATAAACACACCACTTCAGACCCACCAGAATCCCATAAAACCACAATCCTGAAAGCAGCAATGTACATGAAAATGACCAGTAATGTTTAAAAAATAAAAATAAAAAAGCCCCAACACAGCCTTAAGAGACAAAGAAACTCCAAGAAGTGTGTTCATATTCTGTTGACCTTCTACTGTTGATCATACAGACTATCCTTAAGAGTAGGTTTGTATAGCAAATAAATAGGTGAGTGCCAGTAGCAAACCACTGAACGAGAACAGGACCCCCCATTGAAGGAATCAGAGAAAGAACTGGAAGAGCTTGAAGGGCTCGAGACCCCATATAACAATAATGCCAAGCAACCAGAGCTTCCAGGGACTAAGCCACTACCTAAAGACTATACATGGACTGACCTTGAACTCTGACCTCATAGGTAGCAATGGATAGCCTAGTAAGAGCACCAGTGGAAGGGAAAGCCCTTGGTCCTGCCAAGACTGAACCCCCAGTGAACGTGATTGTTGGGGGGGCGTTAATGGGGGGAGGATGGGGAGGGTAACACCCATATAGAAGGGGAGGGTGAGGGGTTAGGGGGATGTTGGCCCGGAAACCGGGAAAGAGAATAACAATTGAAATGTAAATAAGACATACACAATTTAATAAAGATGGAGGGAAAAAAAGAGTAGGTTTATTCCCCCTTAAGAAACTTCCTTGCAGAAAACCAAATAAGCATTTACAAGTGGTTATCTTAAAGGGAGATAGCTTCTGGGTTAGGGGTTAAGGTTTGTGTCCACTTCTTTCAGATCTAGGGCCCTGTTTGTTACTGACTGTCAGTGCTTTCTCTCTCAATGCTGCCAGTCTTTGAGAGTTTTTCTGTGCAACATATTGGCTGTGTTTAGGAGACCTTGTTTCCTTCTAGTCTACCATCCCTTCAGCTCTTCCTCCTTCATTCCAACTTTAATCTTTTAGCCACTGATTCCTTAGAAAGGAGGAATTTGACCAAGATATCCCTTTTGTGGTATTCCTGGATACCTCACTCTGAATATTCTCTAGTTGTTCACATCTGCTACATGAGGACTCTTCTCTGATGATGGCTGGGCAAGGCACTAATGGATGAGAACAGACTGTCACTAGGAGTCATTTTATTGATAATTTTATTTTTGAACAGTAGCATTTGTTTTTCTCGTAGGTTTCTAATTTATCTAGTTTCAGGTACTTGGTACAAAAACAGCGATGAGTATGGATTTCATTTCACAGAACGGTCCTTAAAATAAATCAGGTATTAGTTGATTGTTGTTTTAATTAAAGTTACTATTGCTACGGTGAAACACCAGGGCCATTACTGCAACCCTTATAAAGAAAATATTTCATCAGGGATGACTTGGAGTTTCATAGGTTTAGTCTCTTACCTTCATAGGTGGAAGGATGGTGGCATCCGAACAGACATGGTGTTGGAGAGGTAGCTGAGAGTTCTATTTCTGGACTGGCAGGAAACCAGAAGAAAGACACTAGGCCTGTCTTGAGATTTTTTTTTTCTTTTTGTGATTAGTTTATTTCAATTAACATCTTCAAGGCCCTTTGTAGTGTGCTACGTCAAATAGCTTAAAGTCTGAAGAGCATCGCACTGGGTATCTGAAACACATTTTATATAACCATTCAGCTTAGCTTCGGTAAATCACTTTCTACTACAAGGCCACACCCCTTAATTCCTATCAAGTAGTACCACTCCCTTGTCACTAACCATTCCTCTATGAGCCTATGGAGGCCATTCATATTTTAGTTATTCTCACAAGCTTTGGGTTACCATTGCATTAGCATATTATGTCAGATTAGAAGCCAAGGTAGACTGAAGAGTTTGTATCTGCTTGGTGTTTACCTTTTTCTTTTGGTGGAAGGCAGAGTACTTTTTGGTAGTAAGAAGCCTTAGGGTTGAAAGATCTAGGGAGAAACCAGTTTAACTTCTCCCCATGTTCAATTAGTCACACAGGTGTTTTCTGCAATAAGGCCTTGAGATCAGTTAGAGGAGTTTGTGTACCAATTTCTGGCTACTATAAATAGAGCAGCAGTGAACATATTCAAGTAAGTTCTTTCAGTAGTAGGATGAAATGTCCCTTGAGTATATGACCAAGAGGACTATAGCTGGATCTTCCCAAGGACCCACCACAGTGATGTCCATAGGGGCTGCACGGGCTGCATGAGTTTATCCCTCAGCAATGAATAAGGGGTCTCTTACTCCTCACCCTCATTCTCACCAGCATGAACATTCATTATTATTATTGTTCTTGGCCATTCTGATAGGTATAAAATAAAATCTCAAAGTAGTCTTGATTTAAATTTTCCTGGTGGCTAAGGATATTGAATACTTATTGAAAAGTTCCTTAGCTATTTGAATTTCCTCTCTGAGACTTATCTGTTCATATACCCTGTTATTAATTGTGTTATTTGTTTTATAAATGTCCAATTTTAATTTCTATGTATTTTTGATGCTATGAAGAGCAATACCTTCTTGGTGGAATTTTCTTTGATGATTATGTGAGTTCTTCCCGATCTCTTCTTATCGATTTAGGTTTGAAGTCTATTTTGTTAGACATTTAAAAGGATACTCTGCATTTTTCGTAGGCACATTTGCTTGTCCTAATTTGCTTGTCCTCTGCACTACACTATGTCCATTATTTTGGTCTAAGACAATATTTCTCTTTGATATTTTGGTGTATTTCTTGGATGCAGCAGAAGGATGTCTTGTTTTCATATTGACTGCATCATGCTCTGTCCTTTTAGTGGTGAAATTGTGACTATTGGTGCTGAAAGTTTGTTGATCCTTTTTTATTTTATTGCTGTGTTTGATTTGGAATTATTTATTTCAAATGTTTTTTTTTCTGGATATGATGAACCAATGCATGTTGATGTTTTCTATCTAATACCTTTTATTGTTATATTTCCAAATAGATATTGCTTAAATTTTATTTATGACAGATTTTCTTTTTTCCCCCTATTGTCAATGAAACATTTCCTGAGTATGATGTTGTGCTAGTACTTGTGGTCTCTTAGAGTCTGTTGATCCCTTCTGACAGGCCCTTCTGACATTTAATGTATCCATTAAAATGTCACGTGTTATTATAATATGTCAGAATTTATATGTTACCTGGTCTTTTCCCTTTTAACTTTTAATGTACTTTTTTTTCATTAAAAAAGTGCATTTAGTGGTTTCTTTATTATATCTTGAGGGGGCTTCTTTTATGGCCCAATCTAGTTGAAGTTCTCTATGCTCATTTTAAATTAATAAACACGTCTTCTTTTAGTTTAGGGAACATTTGTTCTCTAATTTTTTGAAAAACTATTGTCCCAGAATCCCTTCCCTTGTTCTGTTACTATTATTCTTACAATTGGTCTTGTCAGAGCACTCAGATTATCTGGGTATTTCAGTTTGGGAACTGTTTTTTAGATCCAACATTTTATTTGATGGAGACATATCATGTCTTCAGTGCCTGAGACTGTCATTTCCATTTCTTGTACTCTGCTGGAGATAATTGCTTGTGAGGTTCCTGTATGAATTTGTAAATTTTTATTTTCAGATTTTCCTCAATTTGCATTTTTGTTATTGGTTCTGTTTCCACTTTCAAGTTTTGAACATTTTTATTTTTTCGTCCCACTGTTTGTATATGTTTTCATATGTTTATTTAATTAATGTCCTCATTTCTTCTTTACAATCTCTAACATATTCAGAAAGGCTATTTTGAAGTTGGCATGTATGATTCAGCTATGTTGTCCTTCTCTAGGGGTACGGTTTGAAGGGAGTTTGGATCTTGTGGTGACATGTCACAGCTATTATCTACTGTGTTTTTACATCAACAGCTAAGAACTTGTTTATTTGGGTTGCTAGTAATTCTGGGTGCTATTGTCAGGTCTTGTCACTTTTGAGTGGATGTGTTTTTCCTTTGGTTTCTGTTGTCCTCTTTGCTTCGTACAAGTGCATTCTGGATCTGGAATACAGGGTAGGGAATGCTTCTGGAATCCTCCTACATGTGACCACTGGGGTTCTGGAGAGAATCTGCTTCTAGGAATGGAAAAAATGTCACTTAGAAATTGAGGTGTGTTATAAGTGGTGACAGAGGATATTTGTCAATAGGAGGGAGAAAAGTTGAGTGTGTCACTAGGATCTGCTTAGTTCCCTGGGAATTGGGGATGAGAGGGAGAAAAGGGCACAACAGATGATCTGCTGGAGGTCCAGAAACAAGACTGAGAGATTGAAATTGGGAGAAAGTGAGAAAGAAGATCTAAAGAGTGCCTACCTAGTTCCTGACCTCCTTCCTTTTCTGGCAGGTATGGCATCCAAGGTCCCAGGGAATGCTGGCAGGAGCTCTAGCCTGAGAAAAAGGTATGGAATTGGGTTTGAGTTTAAGTGATGATCTCTTCCAACTGGATATGTGGACACAGAGGAAGGGATGGTCACTGCAGGTCGTCTGCTTACAGAGCTGGAAATAAGGCAGGGTTTTGGAGGAGCAGGTGGAGTGTATGAAGACCTGAAGTTAGCCTAATTTCTTGTCTACTCTGAGTGGTCTGCAGGTTCCTGAAGAATAGTGCCTAGTTGCCTTTAACAACATGTATGCAACTGATCAATCAGTGTTACCTCCAAATATGGTGAGCTGTGTGAAAGTAAGTTGTTTTTATGAAAATAGGAGCTAAAAATCGTATACAAGCCTTGCTTAATTGAAATCCTATCCCTATACTACAAGCGCCCCAGTAAATCCCTTTAAAACCTCCATGCTATATTACAAATTTAATTATTAATGAAGTAACTCTCATGAGTGGAACAATAGGCAACTTCTCAATTACATACATAATTTTTTTAAAAAATGTATATTAAATATTTTTACTGAAATGATAAATATAAATTGAATAGAACTGTAACTATTTCAACAAAAAGTCACAAGTGTCTAAAATAACTTAAATTCTGGTAAGTTTCCCTGGTAAGCATTTGCTAACAATTTGCAAAGTTGAGGTACAAATCAATGACCGCATCTGTTCTTCCTTCTATCTTTTTAATTCGATCCAACTTTAAATACTTACAAAGCACATTTGCACAGCACCCAATCCACAATTCTATTTTCCTGTAAAGCATAATGTCTGACAGAATAGCATTTTTGGACACAATTTTCTTAGGCAACATAAAATACACAAAAATGTTCATAATAATCATATCATATTCTCTGTCAAGTCTTACTTTTGCAAAACTCAGAGTAATACTTTTAAAAATTATTATTTTAAATTACTTGAATTTGCACTATGCCTAATTACTTTATACATAGATGTCTATAATATTTCCTTGTGGAAAACTTTTAAATCCCAATAAGGTGATCAGATTGAAGCATAATCTCTTGTAACTGTCCCTTTCCTGTCCCTCTGTCCCTGTTCCTTTTTTCTCTCCCATTTCTCTGTATAAGAAGTGGGGGTCAGATGCCTTCTCTAACTATTCTTTACCTTAATTTTAGTCACTTACTAAACTGAGCACTCATCCACCACTGTACAACACCCTGGAAAATCAGTGTGTAGAATCCTCAAAATGTGAAAATATATCTACCACATGCTTGAGCTGTTCCACTTCCTGGCATAAAATTAAAGGAGTTGGTTCTACTCTACAGAAAATTTGCTGAGATGTGTCCTATTCACAATATCTAGGAAAAGGATACAATCAAATGTTCTTAAATCAATAAATTGGTAATGAAAATGTGGTTCATATACAGAATGGAATGTTATTCAGCTCTATAGAAAATTGAAGTCATAAACTGAAGGAAATTAAAGGAACTAGAAGACATCTATTGCGTTAGGAAAAACAGAGACAGAATGACAAATGTTACCTGTTCTCTCTCTTCGGAAGTCCAAGCTCCAAATCATCAGATGACAATACATATCCTATAGTAACTGCAGAGAGCAGGAAATTAAAATGAGATACTTTCGAGAGAGGTGACTGACAGAGAAATCATGAGTAGCAATATAGAGTGGTCTGCTGAAGAAAGAGGGAAAAGAGTATGTTCTAATTGAGGAAGGTGGAGGAAGAGTAATACAGAGCAAGATGGCAGGAGGGAAAAAGAACAGTAAGAATTCTATAAAACCCTAGATAATCTAACTAAAAAGAACGTATAATACATATAATACAATATGGCCAATACTCTCAATCTCAAAGAGGACTATAGACAACTAAATAATACTGAGAATGGAAGAAATGCCAGGAATACTAAGTGATCATATCTGAAGGCATACATGAAACTAACACTCTACAGACTAAGGACGATTTATTTATGTGTATATATGTATATATACATGAATATGTATATATGAGCATACATAAGTATATATACATGTAGTATATATAGTGTTTATATCTGTGTGCATTACATATGTATATATTATATATAATGTTTTACATATATACGTGTATGAACATGACAAAATAATATGAAAGAGGACATGTATTTGAAAAAGAGCAAACAAGGGTAAATATAAGGGTTAGCAAATATCAAGGGAAGAAAAATATGATACTGAAGGGTTAAAATTTCTAAAAGTTAGTCATGAACAAAGTCCTGACATGCCTGAGAGAATTTGAGATAGGGCTCACCAGCCCCGGCAATCAGCCCCCAAGGACACTGGCCATCTGGAGCCACCCCCTCCCATTCCTTCACTCCCTAAAGATGAGTCATCCCCCTGCTGAGTGAAATAAGTCACCCTACCCACATTGCTAAGATGCTAGATTACACATATTCTTTGTTAATGCAATTCCGCGCCAAAAAGTAACTATGCACCCTTTGTATTAGCCAATTATGTGTATCCACACGAAACCCCTGGTTTTCCCTATATAAGCTTCTGCCTAGAGAGGCTCGGGGCTTGACTCAATCTCCTGTGTGGGATACGTGTCAGCCCGAGATCTCGTAAATAAAACTGCCTCTTGCTGATTACATCAAGACCGGCTACTCGTGTTTCCTGGGGGTACCCCAACCCGTGACTGGAGCAAGAGTCTCCCCAAGTTTGGGGGTCTTTCAATACAATCAGGTGAAAATAGCCAAAAATTAAAAATAAGTACAAGCTTTTTAAGTGGAAACTTTTGATAAATTCCTATCTCTATAGTTTTAGTATTAACATGCTCTCTCTATACATATTACATTTTAGAAATTACAAATTTAATACATCTAGTTTCTGTAATAACCATGTCATTATCTAATATCTCTTGCTTTTAGTAGTAAAACTGTAAAAAGATTTTCATTAATACATTGAATTCAGGAATCCAAATAATTTCACCATGATTAATCATTATATACTTATTGACTCAAATGATGTATAATTTAACCTGTCAAAGTCTTTTGACAACTAACTGACATATATATGAACATATTTTGACATTATAAAATTGTACATTTGAGGTCTAATAATGCTGATAAAATCTAATGAACATACACTGCAATTATATATTATTTATAGGCATTTACATTTAATAATAATCTGTTTACCTCTCATATCCATATTTTTGTCCTTACTGAATAAAGATAATTGCTTATAAACAAGTAAAGTTTATTCATTGCCTATGCACAATCAACTGTTCGATTTGTCACTTTAAGTGACAAATCTTTTCATGAAACCATCTTCACTCATAGCTTTGTGAGCCAAAATTGACACAGTTACAATTTGTGTGTTAGGATACCCTTGCCCTTTCCTCCAACACACAATGTTTCCTTCTTCACTGGAATATTTCTTAACTCTTCAGAAAGAGTTAAGGCAATTAAATGTTTCATTTTATATATGGTAACAACATTCATTCTTCATAATTTATTTGTAATATTGTATCTCTTTTTAAATTTTTGCATACTATAACTTAAAGCAAATGAATACAACTGTCATCTGCTACTCCTTTGTCTTTCAATGTTTAGAGTCATAGAACTAAAAAAATATTGAGATGTTTATATCATTTATTATCATTATTTCTACACATCATACTGATGTATACTTACTTGGATAAATTCATTGGAATACATGAAAATTCATTAATATTTAAAATACCCATCATGGATCTAGATCTTTACAGTCTTCAAAATGGTTACTTTCCACACACATTTTGCAGTTTTCTTTCCTTTACATAGTTTCTGGACATTATTTAAAATTCTTTTCTTTCCAATTGGAATCGTGATCACTGAAATAGTGAAAAGTATACAATTATCTTGTCACCTCCTATATACAACACAATGCAAGTGACAAGAATTATTGCCCAGAAAAAATGCTTATGACCTAATATAACTGACCAATTTAAAACTTTCCAAGGCATTAAAATTTCAACAATAAGGTTAAAATTGATTTGCAAATGTTGGCATGTATAAAAATAATAAATCACTGAGTGCTGTATGTAATTTATTAATTCTTAACCACATATAAAATGTAAATTTGTATTTTGCACTTATTGTAATAGCTAAGAAACATATTTTTTCTTTATTTTGATGTTTCACACAAGCTTATAGAAAGTCTTTTTTATTATTTGAAGATCTTATCAAAGGTTAATAAAAGGTTCATGCCAAAAATAACTAAGAAAAATCTATAAATCAGAAGGAAGACTATTTTTCATATCCTCTAAATAAAATACAGGATCTTAAATTCACCAAGTCATGTCTTATCAGCCTTCGCTCTCACTCACATTATATGAGTAACATGCAGTTCAGGAGCACTTCATATTATCATTTTCTAAGAAGGTAATAATTAAGCATGCATGCTAGTGGTTAATATCTAATAAATTTAAAGTTTTATTTACATCTTAAATATTATGAAAAAGCAGGAATCTTGCTCTAATGTATTATTGAAAGAAAAACTTAAAATCAACAACATATCTGAATTCAAATCCCATGATTGTATGAAAACTCATGTGCAAATTCAAATAAGACTAATTAAGGAAAATGAAACTATCTTTTAATCATGCCAATTCTAAAAACTTAACTATGAAAAATAAAATTGTATAGAAAAATTTATCTACTATTATTCAGTTTTGCTGAGAAAAAGCAGTCAGAAGACTACTTCAAAATGAGTTTATGAGAACCAAGACTCATATTAGAACTATTTCAGAGTGGCAATACTTGTATAACATTACACTAATATGGAGATAATATGATCAATTTGCTATTGATTTGTTATTTAACTTTATGTTTATTTGCATTGATTGATTGATTGATTGACTAATTTACATCCCAAATGCTGTGGATACCACAGTCAGGCTACAGCTTTAGGGAGAACCTCTTTCTCAATTGTTGAAGGACACACATGGAGGCTGAGCTGCACATGTGCTACATATGTGCCAGGAGCCTCATCCCAGCTCATGTATAATGTTAGGTTGATGGCTCAGGTTCTGAGGGCTCCCATGGTTCCAGGTTAGTTGATTCCAAGGGTTATTCAAGCATCTTCATTTGGGCTTTCCTTCTTGTTTAACTTCTTTTTCTCAGTGAGGTATACCATGGGTATCTGTACTTTATGGCTAATATCCACTTATCAGTGAGTACATACCAGACATATCACTTTGGATCTGATTTATGTCACTCAGGACATTTCCTAGCTCCATCCATTTGCCTGTAAAATTCATGATACCCTTGTTTTTAATAGCTGAATAGCATTCTATTGTGTAAATATGCCATATTTTCTGTTTCCCTTCTTTAGTTGAGGGAAGTCTGGAGTGTTTAAAATTTCTGTCACCTAAGAGAGATGCAGATACTCATAGTTAACCATTGGACTGATCCAGGGATCCCAATGGAAGAGTTAACAGAAGGGAGTGGGGGCAATTAATACCCCATAGGAAGAAGAACAGTATCAATTAAGTGGACCTCTCATAGCTCCCAGGGACTAAACCCACAACTAATGAGTATACATGAAGGGACCCATTGCTCTTACTACATATATGTAGCAGAGGACTGCCTCACCTGGCATTAGTTGGAGGGGAGACACCTGTTTCTATAGAGTATTGATGCTCCAGAGAAGGGGGATGCTAGAGAGGTAAGGCAGAAGTTGGTGGGTGGGTAGGGGAGCACCTTCGTAGAGGCAAAGTGGAGGGAGATGGAATGAGGGTTCGTGGAAGGAAGACAGAAGGAGGATTACATTTGAAATGTGAACAAATAAAGTGTTTAATAAATGAAAAATATAAAGACACAGACAATAAAAAAACTAAGTAAGTAAATAAATAAAGCTGTTGTGAACACAGCTGAGGAATGCCGAATGGCTGAGAAGCACCTAAAGAAATGTTCAACATCTTTAGTCATAAGGGAAATGCAAATCAAAACAACCCTGAGATTTCACCTCACACCAGTGAGAATGGCTAAGATCAAAAACTCAAGTGATAGCAGATGCTGGTAAGGATGTGGAGAAAGAGGAACACTCCTCCATTGTTGGTGGGATTGCAAACGGGTACAACCATTCTGGAAATCAGTCTGGAGTTTCCTCAGAAAATTGGACATTGAACTGCCTGAGGACCCAGCTATACCTCTCTTGGGCATATACTGAAAAGATGCTCCAACAAATAACAAAGACACATGCTCCACTATGTTCATAGCAGCCTTATTAATAATAACCAGAAGCTGGAAAGAACCCAGAGGCCCTTCAACAGAGGAATGGATACAGAAAATGTTGTACATCTACACAATGGATTACTACTCCACCATCAAAAACAATGACTTTATGAAATTCATAGGCAAATGGACAGAACTGGAAAATATCCTGAGTGAGATAACCCAATCACAGAAAAACACACATGGTATGCACTCACTGATAAGTGGATATTAGCCCAAATGCTCAAATTACCCTAGACGCACAGAACACATGAAACTCAAGAAGGATGACCAAAATGCAGATGCTTCACTCCTTCTTTAAAAGGGGAACAAGATTACCCTTGGGAAGGGGATAGGGGGGCAAAGTTTAGAACAGAGGCTGAAGGAACGCCCATTCAGAGCCTGCCCTACATGTGGCCCATACATATAGAGCCACTAAACTAGATAAGATGGATGAAGCAAAGAAGTGAAGGCTTACAGGAACCAGATATAGATCTCTCCTGAGAGACACAGCCAGAATATGGCAAATACATAGGCAAATGCCAGCAGCAAACCACTGAACTGAGAACGGGACTCCTGTTGAAGGAGTCAGAGAAAGGACAGAAAGAGCTTATAGGGGCTTGAGCCCCCATATGAACAACAATGCCAACCAATCTGAATTTCCAGGGACTAAGCCACTACTCAAAGTCTATATATACATGGACTGACCCTGGGCTCCAACTGCATAGGTAGCAATGAATAGCTTAGTAATGCCACCGGTAGAAAGGGAAGCCCTTGGCCCTGCCAAGACTGATCCCCCGGTGAATGGTATTGATGCGGGAGGGTGGTAATGGCGGGAGGATAGGGAGGGGAACACCTACATAGAAGGAGAAGGGGAGGGGTTAGGGGGATGTTGGCCTGGAAACCTGGAAAGGGAATAACAATTGAAATGTAAATAAGAAATACCCAATTTAATAAAGATGGAGGAAAAAAAAGCTGTTGTGAACATAGTGGGCACATGTCCTTGTGTTACGGTGCAGCATCTTTTGGGTAAATACACATGAGCAGTAAGTATAGCTGGGTCTTCAGGTAGAACTATTTCCAACTCCCTCAGAATCCTCCAGATTAATCTCTAGAGTGGTTGTACCACCAGAAATGGAATACTTTTTCCTGTTCTCCACATCCTTGACAGCATGAGCTGTTGCTTGTGTTTTTGAACTTAGCCTTTCTGGTTGATGTAAAGTGAAATCTCAGGGTCTTTTTTATTTGCATTTCCATGATGACTAAGGATGTTGAACACTTCTTTAAGTGTTTCTAGGCCATTTGAGATTCCTCTGTTGAAAGACTTTTATGAAGCTGTACCTATGGCTAAATAATCTGGCTTGAAAGAAAGGAAGACTCTATGGTGACAAATGCAGCTTTATTTTCCAGAACAGTGTTTTTCAACCATGCTGCTTCCCTTTAATATTGTTCTTCATGAAGACCAGGTACTATAATTGTTTTTTGTTGCTACTACATAACTGTTGTGCTACTGCTATGAACCATAATATAAATGCTGTTGGGATAGAATTCATCCAGGGGATCTTGACCAACACACAGGTTAAGAAACACTTGTCTAGAACAAAGGTGATATTCTAATGATCAACATGACTAGTGTGAGTTCAGGTGTAATGAATGAGTTAATGGGAAATACACTAATGGTGTATATTCAATGGCTAATAATCCCTTTGGCTTCAGTAGATGAAGAATATAACAATAAATTAGACCAAGTGTAAACTGGTATAAAATAAACACTGAGGAGTTTATCACTTTCTTCTAAAAATAGCCAGTATGTACTCACATACATATTTAGGCTTCACTTACTGCCTAATTGGTGGAATTAGTTGGAAAAATGATGTTTTAAGTTTGTCAACTGGCATGTAGCAATTAATAAGTCATGATCAAATCATTGTTTCTGGAGAACATACTACCTAGCAAGATTCAACAAGTCATGCTTTCTAAAATTGTATTTATAGCAAAGTTGTATGGCATCTTTTAACTGGAGGGAGTTCACAAAAACCTTAGCAATGATAATGTATTTCAGAATATATAGTAACTAAAATAAATTTAAAATCAAATGCCTTAATCATTTAAGTGCTGGTGTCTGAACAAACAATGTGTACACTTCTGCTGTGCATATGTAATCATTATAGACAATGTCAGTGACGGTTACCTATAGAGAAATAAATTGTTCATGCTATAAGTTTCCCTGTTTTTTATTGTACATATAAAAATTATTCTGCTTTTACAAACATCTAACTAGATAAATATATAAAAGAAAGTCATTTTTCTTAGTATCATTTTTCTGCATATATCATGAATCAAGTAAATATACACTTAAGTATTATTAGACTAACACATTTGATTACATGTATTGATGACTTGAAGTTCCTCAGAGGGGAAAGAAAAGCCCTTATATCTTTAGCATGAGTTTCAGAAAGAATTTCAAAAAATTTCTGAAAGGACAATTACGCTTTTACCATATATTCTTCAAATCAAATCTCAGAAATGATATTTCCTCCCACCTTTATTGGTTCAGTCTCTCAAAGTTTTTACCTCATTCCCCTCCCTTTCTGAAAGGGTGACCCCCTTCAGGTTTCTCCCTTCCCTGGGGCATCAAGTCTCTACAGGATTAGGGTCATCCTCTCCCACTGAGGACAAACAAGGGAGTCCAATGCTATAATTGTACTGGAGGCCTTGGGCAAGCCCATTAATTCTCATTGGTTGGTGACTTAGTCTCAGTAGATTCCAGAGATTCTGGTATTAGTTGACACTGTTGGTCTTTCTATTGGGGTTGCCATACCCTTCAGCTACTTCTGTTGCTAGGTATTTATATGAAGCTGCATTCTCTGTATTATTTATTACAAAATCAAAACATTGTCAAATTCAGAAAACTTTAAAAATGCTCTCTGACAGTATGAAATACTTATATGTTAACTTGCTACAAATTGAAGTCATTTGAGAGGATGGAATTTCAACTGTGAAGTCTTCTCCCTAACATGTGGCAGTACACAAACCTGTAAGGAATTTTCTTGGTGATTGATGTCTGAGGTTCCAGCACATATGTATACTACCACTTTTGGAATCAGGCTGAGAATTCCATCATGAACAATCAAATAGGTAAAAATTCTCCATGGCCTCTGCTTTACCTCTTGCATCTAAGTTTCTAAGAGGTTTAAATTTTTTACTCTTTTTTTGTTGTTTGTTTTGTTGTTGATAAACTATGATTTAGGATATATGAGCCAAATAAGCTCTTTTTTATCATGTTGCTTTTGTTTCAAAGTGTTTTGTCTCAAAATTAGTAACCCTACGACAGAAATTGGTACCAGGAGTGAGATATTTAGATAGTCTTGACAATATGTATTTTTGGAAGATTGTTGAAGAATTTTGGAATTCTGAGTTAGAAAAGAATTTGAATGTTGAGAGCTAAGGATGATATATTCTCAGAATTTGTATATAATTCTGTGAACTAAGCAGATGACAGAAGACTTGCTTATACAATTCTGATAGTTCATTGTGTCATTTGATTTGATTTGATTTGATTTGATTTGATTTGATTTTTTTAATTTAGTAGGGCTGTCCAGTGAAAACTGCAGCCACCTTGAGTTTCTCACCGGCTTTTATAGTGCCATGGGAAACAAAGTGACAACCTAGCAGAAACAATGACTGACATATACACAGGATATCTGTTCCCTTCCAGAGGCTTCCCTGTTTCTTCTTACATCAAGATTAATAGATCATTCAGCCTCACCTCACCTTGAGAATCAAGAGTGTCTCCTCTCATTGTTCCATGCATCAGCAGGCCAGAAAATATGTCAGCAGACTCTGACCTGACAGACAGGCTTTCCCAGAATCAGGTAAAATGTCTCCTGACATGGTTAGCTCTCTTGTATGTCATGAGTCTCATGTTGGGACAGTCATTGGTTGGCCATTTCGTCAATTTCTGCTCCGTATTTATCCCTGCATACATTGTAGACAGGAAAATTTGTCATCAAAGGTTTTGTGGGTGGGTAGGTGTTCCCATGTCTCCATTGGAAGACTTCTCTAGTTACAGGATGTGGCCATTTCAGGTTAAATATACTCTATTGCTAATAGTCTTAGCTAGGACCACCCTCATAGATTCCTGGGTATTTCCCTAGACAGAGGTTTCCAGCATCCCTGCACTTTTCCCAGTTCTCACTCCATCCATCTTCCCAAGACTTGAATACTTATATTCCCTCATTACAGCTTCTCACACCCTGTTTCTTGCCTCCAGTTTCCCCTTCTCAGTGAGATTTATGTATCCTTCCTTGCTATTTAGTTTGTTTGGTAAAACTTTCTGGGATGTGTTTCCTTATTGTTAATGTGAAGAAACTACATTTCACAAATTGCCTAGGTTGCACCTCATTCTAGCTGCTGATCTTGGTCACTTTAATTTGTCTTTCAGAGTGATAGATCCTTGACACCATGATATTCCAAGAGTGGACACTAGTGGATATAGTCTCAGTAGCAGTTAAAGCCCTAGTATTAGAGAAACTATTTCTAGAATTTTAGGCTTGACACCATGAAGTGATCTCAGGTGAGGCTATTTTTTTCCATCTTTATTAAATTGGGTATTTCTTATTTACATTTCAAATGTTATTCCCTTTCCCGGTTTCCATGTCAACATCCCCCAACTCCTCCCCCTCCCCTTCTATATGGATGTTCCCCTCCCAATCCTCCTCCCATTACCGCCCTCCCCGCAAAAATTTAGCAGGACCAAGGGCTTCACCTTCAACTGGTTCCCTTACTAGGCTATTCATTGCTACCTATGCAGTTGGAGCTCAGGGTCAGTCCATGTATATAGTGTTTGGGTAGTGGCTTAGTCCCTAGAAGCTCTGGTTGGTTGGCATTGTCGTTCATATGGGGTCTCAGGTCCCTTCAGCTCTTTCAGTTCTTTCTATCTTTTTAAAGTACAGACTACTTTCAACAGGAGATATTAGCATTTTAGAGCTAAGAAGACTTCTATGGACAGCAGCAGCTTTGTAGTGGATCTAGCCAGATGTTAGGAGATCATGTGTGTTTGTGTGTTTGTGTGTGTGTGTGTGTGTTTGTGTTTGTGTTTGTGTGTGTGGGGGGGTATGCTGCAGTGAGTAAACCTATGGTTGTGACCCAAAGACTTGGCAGAAACCCAGAAGACTGTGAAGGACACTTATACATTAAATAGTGAGTTATTAACAACTTTGGAGTTTGCCTTTGCTCTGTTCAAATTTATGCCTCTGCCTGATTCTTGCCTCATGAAGTATGAAAATATTAAACTTTTTTTTAATCTACAGGAATTGACACTTCAGTTTTCAATATTTAAAAAGTTTAAAGATTAAAAAAATTGGTTTTTAATAAATGTTTTAATTTATTAAGACCAATGGACTGAGAACCAGGTCCCCAATGCAGAAGTTAGAGAAAGGACTGAAGGAGCTGAAGAAGTTTGCAACTTCAAAGGAAGAACAACAACATCAACCAAGCAGACCCATCAGAACTCCCAGGGATTAAACCACCAATTAAGAGTACACATGAAGCAACCCATGACTCAAGCTGCATATGTAGCAGAGGATGGCCTTGTCGGGTATCAATGGGAGAGACACCTTTGGTCCTATGAAGACTTGATGTGCCAGTGTAGGGGATTGCCAAGGTGGAAAGGCAGGGAGGAGGCAGTGGGTAGATGGGAGGGGTAGCACACTCACAGAAGCAGAAGGAGTAGGGAAGGGATAGGGTTTTTTGAAGGGAAACTGGGAAAGGAGATAACATTTGAAAAGTCAATAAAGAAAATATGCAATAAAAGCAAAGAAAAGAAAGGTATAGTATTTTATATTAGGATCTTGATATTAATGTGTGATGTTAGGGATGAACAAGAATGGCTTAACAGTCTTGTGTTTGTTTGTCAAGTCAACAAGGGGTTAATCACATTGACTTGCTTTATGTCAAGTCGAAATAAGGAATGATTTGAGAGAAGAGAACCTCAATTGAGAATTTGAATCTATTATAGCTAGTTGTAGGTAAGACTGTTGGGCCTTTTCTTAATATGTGATTGATGAGGAGGTCCAGATACTTATACTTCTTGCCACTTGGAGATACTGAATGTATATGAATGCAGGCTGAGCAATCCATGAAGAGCAATTCAAAAAGCTATGCTCTTCTGTGGTGTCTTGTAGGTCCTGCTTCCAAGGTTCCACAAGACTAGAGTTCCAACTTCATTGTCTGTAAGTAGACAAAGCTTCAGAAAATGTATGTCAAATAAGCTTTTTCCTCTCCAAGTTTCTTTTGTCATGTTGTGTCATGTCAACAAAAGTTCTAATTAAAACTGCCCGTAGTATCAAATAGTCTTTAAATGTTTAATTATTTAAGTAGGTATAAATCATCACATGTATCTCATTACCACTTAAAATTGCTTTCATTGTTAATAATTTACAATACTATGAAATTATGCATATACCAAAACTGTTAAAATATATGTATATAGATATATTATCAGGATATATTGTCTTTAAATATACTTGCTTCATATGCTGTGTGCTTAGAGTATCATAAAAATTTAACAGGCAAAATAAATGCTGAGTGTGAAAGGTTAAGAAGTCTGGACTTGAATTCATTTTATAAAGAAATGCTTGATGCACTTATAAGTCATAAATGTATTATATTCTTACTACGAAAATAGATTATTACATTAAGACACAACTTTCAATGGATTATCTTTACATTCTTAAGGAAAGCAGAATTTAGTGTAGCACACATGATGGTTTGAATGAGAATTCCCCTTACATAGGCTTATATGTCTGAAAAACTTTTCTTCAGTCACTGAAACACTTTGGGAAAATTGTTTTTTCCTTGTTGGAGAAGGTGTCAATGGGGAAGAGTTTGTACCAAAAAACTCATGCCATTTACAGGTAGATCTCTTTGTTTCTGTTTCTGTCTTAAGACATAAGTTCCCAGTTATGGCTTCAATGCCTTGTCTTCCTACATACTCCCTTGCTCTAAGCGTTTAAGGTCATAGATTTTACTGTTCTTTCTCTAGCCACAAATAAATGCATTTTTAGAATTATTTTCCTTGGTCAAGGTGTCTTAGCATGGTAGTAGAAAGCTAACAAGATAGGATATTTTTAATCACTGAGGATAAATACTTCATAAATAATCATGAAAACTTTTCAGTACATTAGATTAGTTTTTAAGTGATTTAAAGCTGTAGAAGAAAAAATGTTCATTCATATGTATATAAAACAGAATTCATGGAAGATTTTTTTTACTAGTCTATGGTTGATGGAATTTGATAATTATTTTTGTTTTATTATTCTTATTATTTGTTATTAATAGATAATATACTATATTAAGTTTACTGACTTGCATGGGACTGTATTTCACATTTTAATACAGTACTAGGAAAGAATTAGTGAAATTTTGGATTTAAGTAGTGGTAAAAATATTATATCTAATGAAATTGATGCAATAATACTCAATTGTCGCTCAATGCTCAATAATTGCCAATCTTTTTTCGTTTCCATCAAACTGTGCAAAATCCTTAGGATATACTTGTTATTATATGAAATTCTGTAGATGAAGAGAAGATACAGAAATAAGTGAAGTAAAAAAAATTCCAGGTTGGAATTTTAGAGCTGAAATGAAAATCTACAACTACAGTATATAAAATTATCACTATATACATTATATATAATACATGTATATGGTATATGTATTATACTACTATATATAGTATATGTTTGGAATGTATATATTACATATAGAGAGTATATGCCATATATGTATCATTATATATATATATATATATATATATATATATATAGAGAGAGAGAGAGAGAGAGAGAGAGAGAGTATACAGGTTTTGAAATACTATCTGAATATAACATTTTTAAAATTTGATTTAAAATGACCTAATTATAAAAACAAATATTTGACTATTTACAGAGTATGTATCATTCTGAATTTCTTGGCAATACAGTTCAAATCACGATATTGAGCAGTAATAATGTGTCATAAATTTCTGTAAGTCAACAATGATCCAAATTATATATCTGTCATTTAACTACTGGTCACCTTTACTCAACTACACATGGTTATTTTAATAAAAACTCATTTAAAATGAGAAATGACAAAATGAGAAATGAAGATGGATTAAAATACTTAAAACCAATGGGATTTTGAAATGTTTCATCAAAAATCATACATAAAGTGATTACTGATTGAATCTTGAGGATCATACTTTTACAGTTAAATCATGTACTTCTGTATCTCTCCAGTGAACAAAGTTCTTCCTGACAGTATGCCATTTCATTCTACTTAAATGTATGGAATAACAAAAGCTTTCTTCTAGCTTGTGTATAATTTTTTGGTTGTAGTTGTTTTCTCTAATTGTGACGTTTCATTTTACCAATTCCTATCTCAAACCCTGAACACTGACTGGTCCTCTCTATGGATGGTGACGCTGTCACCTGCTAGACTTGCTTGCATTCTTCTATACATTTGAATTGGAAAACAGAGAACTAAATTCAATCACTTAAAATAAAAGAAAAAAGTTAAACAATAGGGTGTGGCTATATTTGTTTGTATTGAATGAGGATATATGTGTGCTATATGGATCATAATTTGACTTATGTTGGTAAAAGTTTACTACATAGACTACACAAGAACTTACAGAGATACTTTATTTTGTCATTGCAATAACATAAGGTAGGATTTCATTAATATATATTTAAGTGAAATAATAAAAAATTATTTGTAGAAATATTAAGTAGCTTACAGATTGTCTGATAGGGAGATGGTGACAAAATTATAGCTCCAGACTTTATTAGTTATATAACTGGGCATCACACACAGTGTTTCATTCACACTAGGCTAATTCTCTGCCACTGAAATATGCTGACAACTGCTCAGATGTTCAAAACCAAGAATTATAGTCACTAAGCTCAAGGGCTAAACTGCCATGATAAAAGGGGAAAAATAACATATTAAGAGCATTACACTCTAATAATCTAATTCAAGTACCTAAAGGTGTGAAGATAAATAAGTTATTTGAAAACAGACATCATATATTTTGCTTTTTTGCTAATTTACTCTTTATTGCTTTGTAGTATACCATATTGTAATTTCAAGGAAAAGAAGTTAAGCTCTTTTATTTGGAATCATAAAGTAATAGGAAAATGTATAATTAAATTAATTACTGATATATATTTTAATGACAAGGTATTTGATATCTCATTTAAAAGATCTTGTTGATAAGAAACATAATACAGAAACAGGAGTATCATTTTGAGTATGGAATATTATTTAATTAAAAAAATTAATATATGAGCTCAAGAGATAGCCCAGCTGTTTTAAGGATTGGACACTCTTCCAGTGGACCCCAGCTTGATTAAAAGTACACATATGGCAGCTCACAACTGTCTGGACACCCAGTATGGGGGATCTAATTTTTCTGATCTTCATGAGTACCATACATTAATTCAGACAAAATTCCCATACTCAAAAATTAAAGAAAATAAACTAATAACCTAAATATAAACGAGTTAAATTCATTCCTTAACATTAATGTACACGGCACAGTCACACAATTTCACGAATCAAAGTGATCTGGGATTTTGAAAGGAATATGTTCCGACTTAATTTAGTCTCTTGTTCATAACATGAAAACACTTCAAACTTTAGTAATGTAGTTACCAACATTAATGCTCCATCTTTTGTGCCACACACAGATAAATAACACCATTCCCTACCTCTCAGTTCTTTGAATTTTTTAGCTGTTTCATTCTGTTAATATCCCTCATTTCCAGCTTTCCAATCCAGATGTGTTTCTTCTTCTGGTTAATGTTTTATTGTTTTGTAATTTTATACAAGGGCGCAATATATTTAGATAATTTCTCCCTCCCATGCTGTCACCAATTCCTACTAGAACTTGCGTTCTAACTTGAAGCCTCTTTTTTTTTTATAACACGAAGAGTTCAATTAATGATCTCTGCAGGTACATAAGTGCAGGTACAGTTATTCCCCTGGATGATGAGCAATCTACCTCGGGTTATATCACTGAAGAATAGTGACGTTCTTTTCTTCATCAACCATCATTTTCCAAAAACTCCTGTGCGTGTAGAACCATGTAAATGCTATGCAATACGAACTAAATTTTTACTGATCTGACCTCATTCAGATATGTGTAAGCAGTTACACTTTCTGTGCGTTTATAAATGCAACATCTTTGCTTTACAAATAAAACATCATTTTTCAACACCCCTCAAATATCTCTCCTTTTTAAACCATTTCAGATACGTCTCTTGATGTTCATGAGCTTTCAATAGTAGAGGATGTATTGTAGGTGTCACATTTGGAAATGAATACTCCATAGTCACTTGTTTTTTGTAGTTTAATGAATAATGTGTTTTAATAAAGAAGCCCTTCCATGTGGAATGAGAATTAAACCAAAATATAGATATAATATAGATATAGATATTTTGTTTATCTTGATGATTATACCATTTTATTTCTTTATGAAAATATTAGTAGGTTCTATCCTATAGTGGATGATTTCTCCATCTACAGGTTCTTGGACAGATTTTCAGACCCAGACATGGGTTCCCTCAAATTAAACAGGTCTTAAGTTAGCATAGAAAATTAGTGTTTATCATTAGAACATTTATGCCACTACTGCAATAAATATTTGCTTACAGCACAGTTATTTTTGTAGCTTGCAGGATCCACAGTTAAGAAAGACTGTTAATGTAGCTTTCTGCATAGCATCTTTTAAAACTTTGTTGTTTTGAGAGTCTAAGATACTCAATAAATTACTTGAAGGTATTTCTCATATAGCAGGCATTGCAATTTGGTTGATAACCTATAGAAGACATTTGGCTTCTGAGATTCCACATTAATTATTTAATCTCATATATTTTTTAATATCACATCATCTATTTATTTTGCTTTGTTTTTACTTATTCTTCTTTCTTTAGAGATGGGGTGACAGTTTGGTCAAAGGTATTCTATTGAAATTACATGTAATTTGTATAAATATATAACTTGCATTTTAAGTAAAATAACTTACTGTTTTATTTTATTATTCAATAATGACTCAACTATTTGGTTACATGTACTTAAGGGATATGCCATGGCCAAACGTAAACATCAAGGAGTAATGATTTTATTTTAATTCTGCATTTCTTTGGAATTATATAGTATGTTAGAACTACCTCTTGTATTTTGAGGTATATATTCCTTTTAAAAAGTATGGAAAATAATTACAAATACAAATAAATATACTATTTATTGTACCCTTTGAGTATTCTTTTTATTTTATTTTTTATTTTATTTTATTTTATTTTTTAACTTGAGTATTTCTTATTTACATTTCGAGTGTTATTCCCTTTCCTGGTTTACGGGCCAACATCCCCCTAACCCCTCCCCCTCCCCTTCTTTATGGGTGTTCTCCTCCCCATCCTCCCCCCATTGTCGCCCTCCCCACAACAATCATGTTCAATCTTAGCAGGACCCAGGGCTTCCCCTTACACTGATGATCTTACTAGGATATTCAATGCTACCTCTGAGGTCAGAGTCCAATATTCATCTGTATCTCTTCACCCAAAGAATGTCTGATTATTAGTGATGTATTACACTCATTTATTAATTAGAAAAAAGTTAATTAGTAAAAAGTCAAGGTTGCTTATATTTTAAAATAGACAAAGGCTAAGTATGTATAGAAGGAAGAGGAAATCATGTAAATATCCAGATAGGATTTTTCAAGGTGCTTACTTTATCTATAGTCACATAAATTCCAGGCAGTCCCACTTCATAGATTATGAACCCATTATGACAATGAAGACTTCTAAGAAGCAAGCATCTTCTATGACAGAAAGTTTTGCTTCAAGAAGAATGTGCTTGCTGTGAACACCCTTTTTGGCATTGATTTTATTCATCTCTGTCTGTTTTGAGAGAGCCAAGATGGAACTCTCAAAGTAATCAATTTAAGTGTTCAAAGGCCCTGTTGTAAGAAATGGTGGGCTTCAAAGAAAGCTCAAACTATCTTGTAATTGATTGTGTATGCTTCAAAGATTTCTTACTCTATCGTGCTGTATTAGTTTACATTTTCACTGTTATATGTTTTTAAATAAGTTTAGGCAAAAAATGCATTAACATGTTATATTTGATGTGGGCATGAAGAATATCATTCTTTGAATTTGAGCTAATAATAATTTTTAAATTGAGTACACATAAAGTTTATTAACATTCATGTTTTAATAACATCTATGCAACACTATATTATATGATGGATAGCAAAAAGAGAACCACATTAAAATGCATAGGTGTTATTAATAGAACATATTGGGCTTTCAAAATAAAACACCTAGTAAGGCCCTCTAGGATCAGTTTCAGGCCCTTAGCTATTTAACATATTTATTAACAATCTGGATAGAGTGCTGAAAAGCAGCTGATTCAAAATTGAGAGGAAAAGCAAATACAATGTTTGAAGATTAAAGATTCAATAAGATCTAGAAATTAATAGAATGGGCAAAGGATTTAAGTCAGTGTTAGCATATTTGTCACGATAGAAAGAAGCAAACTTAAATTGGAATTTAAACAGACCTCTCTTTTGCATTTGGGAGATTTGCAGTCATGGATTGTAGCCCTGCAACATCATATATATATATGCATAATTGAATCGTGCAGTTATACACACTATTTCAGATGTATGCACTGAATTGAGATAAAGGGACAATAAGCATCCAGATGTAAAACAGTGAGTGACTCACTGTCACAGAAGAGCTATAGACACAGGATAGATTTTGTCATAAAGCGATAAAAAATTCAACAGTTAGATATACAACCAGAGGTAAGAATTTAAATCATAATATGGGATTAAGCCACAGCTGGGGCATAGTTTTTTGTTCTCCCTAAAAAACAAAGTGCCAGTCAGTAAAACATATAGAGAACACAGAAAGGAAAGGATCAGTAAATAAATGATATCGTGAAATATTTAAGAAGTAAAATGAGGGATGAACATAAAAGGAGTAGTTAGTAGAAAAATTACTTATTGTAAAATTTAACTTAAATTGTAAACATAATAGTTGAAATGCTTAAAAATAAACAAAGTTCAGCCTTATACATAATTCTGTATCTTTTATATGTAGTTCCTTTTCTATTAAACTTTAGATATTTCAGCTTCTGTACTGTCATGAGCACTAGGAATGTTCCAGTAAATTTACCATAGGGATTTATTTTTTTTAGGTATAGTTTATTTTTACATTATTTGATGATGAATTCATTATTTGTTTTTATTGAAAAATTTAATAAAGAAGTAAAGGAAAAGCATGCTCAAGAAAACAAGAAGAATTCCTTATAAGGTTATGGAAGTATCATGCTTAGTACTTTTCATTCATGAATTAGTACTGTGAACTGAGAAGCAAATGGGGATATTGGAGGAAAGTATCTTCATATTTTATAATGTCTAATGGAAGTACTTAAAATTAGCTGGTAGCTTGAAATTATATAAGCATGCATTCAGAATATTAAGGGCTAATTAAGTATAAAGAGAATTAGGGAATGATTAGAAAGTTAACGCAAATATTCAAATATGTTTATAATGCAAAGACAGATTCAACTGCATAGAATATAAATTGTGACTTCTAGGCAAAGGAAAATACAGGTGCATTTGGATATATTAGTTATACTTATAAAGAGATATGAGTTGATATATATATATATATATATATATATACCAAACTTTTTTATTGTTTAAATTATATAGAGAGAATAAAATCATTTCTTCAATTGTTTGTTGATTGTTTATTGGTGCTTTGAAAAAAAAGCTTTTACAAAAGGGTCTACCTGCGTTAGAACAGCCAATTAGATTTAATTGCTGTCTTGCAAAAATGTTTATTGCTTGGTATCTTTATTCATTCATATAAAGAAATTTAGTCATTTTCATCTTCCATTGAACTCTCTCACTCGTTCTTTCTCTTAATATTCTCAATTCTTATTTCTTACTTAATTCTTATTCATGGCCTCTTTATCTTATATGTGTGTTTTACTGAAGCTAATTAAAATTTCACCTTTTAATTTTATATGAACTTTAAGATTATAATATTTTACATCATTTTTTTCTTTCCATTCCCCCTTGTTTTCTTTCAAATTTGTGGCCTATCTTTATTAATTTTTGTGTATATATATACATGTGTGTGTGTGTGTGTGTGTCTAAAGGAATATTTGATTTCAATAGAAATATAGGAATCTGCAGAGCCTGTATAATATTGCTTGTGTGTGTTTTCAGTAAAAAAAATAGTCAACTCTAGCTATAAGTACTTCAATGGAATCTCAAACCTGCAACCATACATACAAGAAATAAATAGAATGAGCAAGTTATTTTTAGTTATTATATATGTATATAATAACATTTAAAGGAAAAATAGACCATAAATATAAAATAGAAATTATGAAAAAACCATAAATTTTTAAAATTAAGGAGCAATATTGTCTCAGTTGTCCATGCCAGTAAGCTCAGCACTAGACAAGTAGATCACCATGAACTTTATGTCCTCGGGATGCCTAGTGATTTCCAGTACTAGGCTAAAA
Source organism: Rattus rattus (assembly GCF_011064425.1). Taxonomy (NCBI): domain Eukaryota; kingdom Metazoa; phylum Chordata; class Mammalia; order Rodentia; family Muridae; genus Rattus; species Rattus rattus. The sequence continues at coordinate 33,944,681 of NC_046165.1, read as the reverse complement.
AGTGGTTGTCCTGCAAAGTTAAACAAAAGGCATAAATTCCAAAAATGAACAATACTCAAAATCATTTTGCACACAAAGGGAATATATTAAAAGAAAAGACACAGGAGACACAGACATGAAAGAGAACAGAATCAACAGAAGTCTGTTTAAATCACTACAGAAGTTTTGTTCTATATTGTTGATGTACCATAGTTGGTGAATGGTCCTCCCGATGGTGTCATAAAGAGAAGCATATTTACCAAGTGAGACTAGGTTTACTGTTCCACACTGAGAATAGAAGCATGTCAGCTTCAGGATGATTTCTGTCACGACACATACTGTCACCTAGAAATTATCTTAACTATTACTGTGCTATGAATTAACATTACTGATATAATTTTAATTATCTTGTCCAAAGTTTTCTAAAGTATTTTATATTAAACTTAACAATTACCTGTCTTTGAAACTATTCCTTCACAGCTTTGTATCAGAATATATCCTTTCCTCTCTTTTTTTCACTATTTTTTCTCCTTCTCTGGTTGCAAGTAGACTTTAATGCATCAATTGCATAATTAGTTTAAAAATACTCTTTAAATTTATTCTGCTAAAGATATTACCATCCTATTATATTTGAGCAAATCTTATTATTAAGTGTACAAGTTTTGCTTCCTCCATGTTATCAGATAGAAAGAGTGAGGTTATGATTTAAAAATATCACTCAAATTCGAAAAATTTTATCACTTTAAAATTTAATTTGGTATCTTTCTAAAAGATTAATTTAGTGATATTTTCTTTTTCTTTTCTATTTACTTTATGTATGCAAGTACACTTTAACTGTCCTCAGATACACCGGAAGAGGGCATTGGATTCCATTACAGATAGTTGCAAGATACCATGTGGCCCTGGGAATTGAACTTAGGACCTTTGGAAAAGCATCCATTGCTCCTAACCTCTGAGCCATATCTCCAACCCTAGTGATATTTTCTAATGTCAAAATACTTTTAGTGGATATTCAAAAAATGAAATATTTAATGCTCCTTTTATCAAGTAAATTAATTCATATAAAGTAAAATGCTGTTCTTTTGTTCACAGTTGTTTTCATAATATTTATAAGTAATATACACATTTTTAAGCATATTGTTTAAGAAAATAACTTATATACTATATTGCTATAATACTGATGTTACTTTTCAGGATGCCAAATAAAACAGGTACTGAGTAAAAGCACTTAAATACTTTTAAATAGGGTATCATTAGCATATATAAGATTAGGAAAATAAGGCTTGCATATGTTAAACACATTTTTTAAAAGACAGTAAGAAAATTCAATAAAAATGCTATGGAGAAGTTAAAATAAAAGCATCATGATTCAAACTTGAACATATATCTTCTATTAGCGTGTATTTGTGTGTATTTATCTGTGTCAAATTCTGATAACTAAAGACAGCAAATAAGTTTATTAGTAACATTTCCCCTGTGGAAAATTGAGAATCAGTGTACGTTTAAGATCAGTGTTGAACTATTATGGGGAAGAATTGGAGTTTTCCTCTAACCTTCTTGCTCCAGAACTGTAATACTTAATATATTTTAGATGGCAAACCGACATGGAAGAAATCAGTTGTTAGAATAAAAGTTGTTTTATTTTCACAAACATTTAAAAAAAAAAAAAAAAAAAGATGTTGAAGAGCTTACTCCATTTTATATTTCCAGAGGATAAAAGTCCTCATTCCCAGACAGAGGCATAACGGGTATGTTGCCTAGAGAAGCAAACTGAGAAGTGGCATCCAGAATGCAACCATAACACACAGAGAGAAAACGAGAAATGTTGAGGCTTTTTAAATCAAAATTTTTTACTAAAAATAGACATTTCTCATACAATTTATTCTAACTTCATTTTCCTTCCCCTAACTCTACCCAGTTATCTCCCACTTCCCACCCGACCAAATCCTCAATCTTTTCTTTCTTTCTTGCATTAGAATACAGATAGTCATCATCTGATAAAGAATTATACAAAATCAGAGCAAAACAACCAGAATAAGAGAAATCGAAATAAAAATTAAAAAAAAAAAAACAGAGCAGCTCTAGAATCACATGAGTTTGTTTTGAACAGAAATCCCATTTTTTTGTTTTTAGGTTTTTCACAAACTTTTTTGTTTTTTTGTTTTTTTGTTTTTTTTTTTTTTGTAATCCCATGGAAACATTCTGAGAGGAAGAACAAGGTTGGTTTTGTGTGGCTATATGCTTACTGATACACAGAGGACTTTCCTGACAAGTGGTTTGTTCCCCAGAGAAACTCTAGGAGTTGGAGAAAATTAATTTTTTATTTGTAAGTGATTATCAATTGGAGATATTGTCTGGTTTAGAATGGGGTCTTGTGTACTTACACTGTCAGCCCTAGGATCCCATCTGGCTTAGACTTGTGCATTCACTGCATGCTGTCACTGTCTCTGTGAACGCATATGTGTTTGGAAGGCCTTCTCCCTTTAGTATCCTTTAGGTCCTCTGGCTGTTACAATTATCTGCCCATATCTTCTGCAGGGTTCCCTGACCTTGAATTTACAGATTGATTTAGGTTTTAGTGTTTTAAGCTAGTCTCTCTCTCTCTCTCTCTCTCTCTCTCTCTCTCTCTCTCTCTCTCTCTCTCTCTCTCTCTCTCTCTCTCTCTCTCTCTCTCTCTGCATGTTGTTCAGCTATAGGTCTATGCATCTTCCCATTGACTACAGCAGGAAATGTTTGGGATGTTGGTTGATCAGGACACCTATCCATGAGTATAGCAGAATGTCATTAAGAGTCATTTTCCTGCTATGTTCCTTTAGCAGAACAGTAGTATTTGGTATTCCCACAAGTCCCTGTGTTATCTCATCTCTGCTTATTAGACAACTAAAGTTTCACCAGTGGGGTTCCACCTCACGTAGTTGATTCTAAATCAAATGAATCATTCATTGATGACTATAGATTTGTTTGTGTGTGTTGTTGTTGTTGTTGTAAAAATATAAAAATAAAAAAGTAAAGTTGTCTTTTACCCCGCTAGCTCTGGCACCGTAGTGTCCCAAGGTATCTGCTAGATATCTTGGCGAAAACACATCCCCACTCCTCAGCGGCCAAGTGTCTCTTGCTGCCACACACTTTCCTACACTCAAACCCTCACATAAAAGAACACACAACACAATAATCTTTGACCCAATTGGTAAGATATAATTGCCCACTTAAACATACAAAGCCCGGTACCATCCATCCCTTAGGAACATTGATAACAACCTGTAAATACACAGAGCAGAATCTTAACGTCACCTGCCACGGCTTCTCACCCTCTGTCTCTCCTGTCCTCCTGTCTCTCCTTTTTACTCCAGTCTCCTCCACTTCCTTCAAACTTCTCTCCCGCCCATCCTTCCTTCTCCTCCAATGACAGGCCTCCTTCTATCCTGTACCTGCCCCTCACCTGTACTTTACAAATTCAATGGGGAGGTGGTTCTGGTGAAGTCACCTGAGTTCTGAGTATGTGACTAGTGCTAGGCTGTCCTTGGGGCAGTGGAATTAGCATCAAAATACAGATAACTTCAGGGCAAACCACAATGTGTGTGTGTGTGTGTGTGTGTGTGTGTGTGTGTGTGTGTGTGTGTGTGTGTGTGTGTGTGTGTGTGTAACCACCATGCAAACGTACGGAGGTTACTAATGTAGATTAAAGGATTTGTAGTTGGGTTGGTGTTAATCTTCCTTTGACGGACATCTAAGTCATTTAAAAATTCTTGCGTTTAAGAATAGGGCTGAGATGAACATGACTGAGCAGGGTTCCTTTGGGTACATGCCAGAAGCAGAATAACGAGAACTTGAGGTAGATCAACTCCCAGATTACTTGAGATCCATCACTGATAACCTTAATGGCTGTACACGTTTGCACTCTCACCAGAAATGGATGAATGTTCTTCTTCATCAACATCCTTACCTCCTTGTCCAGGAGTGGTCATTTGTTTTGGTCATTTTGACTGATGAAAAATGAAATAATCAAATATTTTTGATATGCATTTCTCTAAAGAATAAAAACGTTTAACCCTCAGACATTTGAGTCTCCTTTTTTAGAATTCTTATTTTAGGTTTTTATTCCATTTTTAACTGAGTTACTTGTTTTCTTACTGTTCAGGCGTGCTTAAGGACTTTAACTATTTTCGATGATACCCTTTTATCAGATGTGCAGTTGGTGAAAATTTTTTCTCATTCTGTAGCTGGAAGATTTGCCCAAAGGACAGTTTCCTTTTTCTCACATAAATGGTTCAGTTTCATGTAGTACTGATTATTCGTTGCTGTATTTAGTGCCTGTGCTTTTGGAATTCTGTTCAGAAAGTTTTCCTGTGCTCATTAGCTCAAGGCTATTTCCTACCTATCTTTTTTCCCCTATCAGAATCGGCGCATCGACCCTTTTGTTGATATCTTTGATTAATTTGGACTGGATTGTATTGGACTGCATACATTTTAGGATCTATTTGCACTGTCCTATATGCAGCCATCCACTTTGACCAGCACCATTGTTGAAGATGATATATTTTTGACAGCGTGTATTTCTAGCTTCTTAGAAAGCATGTGTCTAAAAGTATCTGCACTTAGGTCTCAGACTTCAGTTTGATTCCAATGATCAAAACTGCCTCTTTTTATTCCAGTACTATGCTTTTTTTTTTTCAAATTATTACTATAGCCCTGTAATACAACTTGAGATTTGGAAATGTGAGAGCTTTAGAAATCTATTAATAGTTCAAAATTATTTTGCCTATTCTGGCCTTTTGTATTCGTGCATGAAAATGAAAATTGAACTTTCAAGTTCTATAAAGATTTGTGTTGGAATTTTAAATGTGATTTCATTAAATCCACAGGGAGATTTGGTACAGTGGCCATTTTTATTATTTCATCCTATCTCTCCGTAAGTGTAGATGTGTAACAACCTATGCCGACCTCATCAATTTATTTCTTCAATGTCCTTTAGTATTTATTCTATAAGATTTTTATTTGTTTGGTTACAGCTACCCATATATGAACATATACACTTATGTGTTTATATAGGATGATAGGCATATTGCTTTCCTGCTTACTTCCTCAGTCCGTTGGTCATTTGTATTTAATAAGGCTATTTATTTCCTGTTTTAATTCTGTATCTTGTTAGTTTGCTGAAAGTATTTATCAGTTGTAGGTCTTCCTTGTGACTTTTAAAATGCTTTAAGTATGTTATCATATCATCTGCAAAGAAAAGTAACTTAAGTCCTCACATTTATGTTTCCTTTATCTCTTTCAATTGTCATAATGCTCTAGTTATGACTTTATTATATTTACCTTGTGTTTTCCATATTTAATGGAAATTCCTGGAGTTTGTCTCCAGTTATTTTAAGGTGTCTATGGCTACGTTTTTATCACCTTTGTAATGAAGGAGTGTTGGATTTTGACAATGGACTTTTTTTCTTCTAATGAGATAATAATTTGTTTTTGTCTTCCTATTTGTTTACACATTAGATTACATTTATCAGTTTATACAAATTGACTCATCCTTCCTTCTCTGATGTATAATATTATTTGATATGGTTTTGTGTTCAGGTTTCATATATTTTATTGAACCTTTTGCATCAATATTTACAAAGGAAGTCGGTCTACCATTCTCACTCTTTGTTGGCTTTTTATTTAATTGAGGTTCCAGAGTAGCTGGAGTTCACGAAAGAAGTGATACATATCCTATCTATTTCTAATTTGTACACTAATTTGAGAAGCTTTGTCATTCACTCTTTGAAATTCTGATAGATTTCTGTGTTTCTGTGGTCAACCCATCTGATCCTGGGCTCTTTTTTTTGATGGTTTGTTTGTTTATTTGTTTGTTTGTAGAATTAGTTAATACTTCTATTTCACTGAGGTTGTAATACTGCTGAAAACTTTTTTTTATCTGAAATTGATTTAACTTTAGTTCATGGTATATTTCAAGAACATTGTCTTTTCCTATTAATTCCAATGGAGTACAGGTTTTTACAGTGCATCTCCATGATTCTCTGAAATTTTCAGTGTTTGTCATAAGTTCCCCATTTCCAGTTTTGTTAATTTGAATATTCTTCTTCTGGGGTATAACTAATGTAGCTAAAAGTTTGTAAATAGTATTGATTTTATCAAAGAAGCTAATTATTGATTCTTCTTCTGATGTTTTACTGGCTTTACCCCTTAGTTTATTTGTTGTCATCTAACCTTTTGAAGTATCATTTCTTCTTTTAAGCTTTCAGTTAGGCCATTATGCTGTAATACCTGATCAAAAGGTGAAGTGATACTGTGATTAATTATTTTCACTACCTTATAGAAAATATAATAACTCTAACTGGAATTAAATTGCTACATCTTTTTACATATGAAAAAATAAAGCTAAGCTAACTATTAGTAAACAGATTTAGTTATAGGTAAAAGTATAAAATCCTGTCTTTTTTGTAACCCTTCCATGTGTGATTCATTTAAGTTATTTTTAATGATTAGTATTGGAATACTAAATTTTATCAGCTGATTATTCAATTATCATTACTAGAGTTTATACAATCAAAGACTGTGAAATAATATTAGAATTTGTAAAAAGCTACACTCTCCCTGACCACAAATAGCAGTGCATGTTCTCATACTGTATTCAGGGAAAGTTATATGTACCACTTTTAAAAAATTAAATAGTATCAAAATATGGCTAGACAAGTTGAAAACTATAGTGTGTTTTAATAATGATGATATTCAATAGAAATCCATTTTAACACCTGAGTTTTATAAAACCTTGATATCAGAGGTCATCGTTAGACATATTCCAAATGCACAATTTCTCAACAAGACTAGCTTCCCAAGGTCATATGTCTTGCAGATTTGCAAGATGCTGTTTTTGGCACCAAAGAACCAGGGCTGTGATACCAGTAGCTCATTAGCTTCTTCTACAAAGGAATATATGCCCTTTGAGAAGAAATAAATGAAAAGTCAGGTTAAAACTAGGCTGGAAATTGCTACCATGGATATATAGCTTGACATGATATAGACACATATTTGAAAAAGTTGCTGGCCAAATGTGCAGGACGAACAAGGAGAAAATGCAAAACACTGCACCCAAAGTCTTCCAAGGACAGAAGAGTACCACCTAAGTTTCATGTAGATCACTCCCTAGGTCACCCACATCATTTTGCATTAATATTCTAGTACTGAATAAGTTTCAGAGGTAGGAAATTCACCAAAACTACTCTTGAAACAATCAATAGTAATTTTTATAATATTTAAATAAGGACAAAAATCAATACATTTTAGAAAGATGTCTATGTTTAAATGTTGCTAAAATAATGGGAATGACAGAGCTGATGAAAATTTAAGGTGAACTGCCAGTGGGAAGAAACGAAGACTCAACAGGAGAGACCTTGCTAGTTATTGAGAAGCAAAGAATTCAAATAAATATCGTCTTTCACTCAGTCCTTGTAAGAATGATACTTGCAAAATTAAAGTGGAACCAAACCAAATCAAACAAAAAAATCATTAAAGGAAATAACACACATTATAGTTATTACAGAACTTCTTACATAATAAACTTTTTAATTTCCAGATTTTAATATTTCCCATGAATCTGTTTTTCTCTATACAGAAAGGTGATATAAAACAACAAGGGAAACATGGAAATTATGAAGAAAACATTTTCTTGAAGGAGTTGCTCAGGATGTTGGATGACAAATTGTTTTCAAGTATTTGATACAGCCACTACAATTTAATCTGTAAAGTGTTGATTATCATGAATTTTCCCTAAAATAACTACTATAAAAGAAATACTTGAGTTAACTAAAAGGAATTATATTATTGAAGCAAAGGGATTACAGTGTGATTTTAGTGGAATGCTTAGTTGGAATGATAGGAAAGCAGGAGATGTAGAACAAAAATCTCACATTTTAAAATAATACTTCAGGTGTTTTTAAGAGACACGCATATAAAAAGTGACAACCAATCTGTGTTTTGACAGATAAATTTGTCTTCAAGCAGCCAAAGGTTAAATGGCATTCTGGAAGATTTATTATCAACGTTTTTGAGGTGTGAAAAAAAAAAAACCTAGTGATTTTTCTAGCCTTTTTTTCCTACACTGAAGATAAATCTGGGCAACTTTAGAAATAGCACAAAAGAGGGTTTTAATTGAACTATAACTGCAGGCTCCTACACCTTCTGTGCTATCACCAAATAAACACAAAATCACTTGGGGAAATAGTTAATATGTATAGAAACAAAATATCTTATCATATACTTACAATTGTTGCCCTCTACTAATAGAAGTTTAGTATAATTTTTAAAGTAGAGATGTGCCTCAGGTTACTAAAAAAAAGAATGAAAGAAACCAGGAGGGGGGAGGGAGGGAGGGAGAGGGGAAGAGAGAGAGAGAGAGAGAGAGAGAGAGAGAGAGAGAGAGAGAGACAGAAAGACAGAGAGACAGAGAGACAGAGAGACAGAGAGACAGAGACAGAGAGAGTTTTGTGGTGAGGTTTTCCTCGGCAGTAGCTCTGGCTAGCCTGGAATTTAATAGGATGGTCTTGGACTCACAGAGATCTGCCTGTCATTGCCTTCCCACTACTGGAATTAAAAGTATGAACCATTACTTCACACGTGCAAACCTGTTAGAATTCAAATACAATTAAATGGGAGATTTAGTTTATCAGTTGCACCAGCCACAATATAAGTATTTCCTGGATCGCTCACTATATGCAACTGATGACTCTGTTGAGTATTGACGATGGATACATGGCAAGCATTTCCCTATGGGACATGAATTTTTCAGAGCACTTATGAAAAATAGTGACATAAAAATAGAAAGGTAAGTTAAGGTAGAATATATTCATGGATGGCAAAATGGACGGGACTCAAGACATTCTTAGACATTAAGGCAGACAACCTTTGAGATGACTAAGGCAACATCATTTTGGTCTTGTCCTAACATTATTTCAAGTCTTCCTAGACACAACCTTCACCCTCCCAATGGCCCCATCTGTCTAGACAACACGTTTGGTACTGTTGAAGACCCTGACAATGGTCTAGACATACTAAGCAAAATAACTGATGTCTGTTCAGGCTAAAGGGAAAATTTACTAGGAAAAAGTATAAATCAAAAGTAATTATTGTAACCAGAAAATACCTCTGAGTTCTAATAGCACTGCTATCTAAGCACTGCAATAATTATGGTTTTTAAGTTTTGTGTTTTAAAATCCTGTACCTCGGAACTCTGGAATCAAAATTCTGAAATATGAGCTACTCTCACTGGCCAGCTAAAGAAAAGGGCATAAACATTTTCAATTGGTTTTCTTATAATTGTCAATAATTGTTTGGCATGACATAGTTAAACATTTATAATATAAGTTGCTATGATGGTTAAATTGGAAAAGCATGATATACATCAGTTTATACACAAGAAAATACAGAACAGTTGGTAATTTTCTCAGTTGACACAGCAAACTTTTGGCATTGGGACCTTGTCTTGCTGTAGTGCAGATGAGTAAAACTACATTCAATTTAGGAGAGGAATTGACTTCTTCATATTGATAGGCTTTTCTCCCCCTCTTTCTATCAAACTCAGTTTCAATTTCAGTTTCATAGGCAATTAATGTAACTTTATGCCAAATTATTCCAAAGCATATTCCATGATCTTGGTAAGAATTTTCTCCTGACACCTCCTCCTATTTGATTGCAATTAGGATAACCCTTATGCTTTTCCAGGGTGACCATGTACTTTCTTCATAACATTATTTTTATACTGTGTGATATGCCTTTTTTGTAGAAAGGGTTCTATAAAGGCTGATACAAAATAAATGTTTTAAAATATTCACTGTATTTAATTTTAATAACTGGTCAGAAATATCAGTTTTATGTCATATATTAGATGTTTAAATATTAATGTACTAGAAATACAAATATTATTATGGTTGATCATTTTTGTATAACAACTTCTGCTATTGAAAAGTTCTTTCAAAAATGAAGGGGAGTGATGTGAAACTCAGCATCTAAACAAAAAGTCGTGTGAAACAGAAGTAACCAGTGCTGTTGGAGGAGACTTCATAGCTGGACTGCATTGAGAGTATACATTTAGATATATGTAGAGCTGCATGGAGGGTATACAGAGATCTCTCAGGTATCAGCTTTGCTGAGTGCTCTCCAGTGTTTGGAATCTGTTCTTTGGTAATGCTGTTGCTTTTAAGTCCTTATTACTCATTTAATGCAATCCTTCACCCATATTCTTGTTGGGAACACCAATAAAAATTATTGTTTCAACAACTTTGATATTGTTGCAATCCTTACCTTGCTCTGTCCTTGTTGCACCTCCTCAGAAGTAAGTCTGTCACTCAAGAGCGATTTGTCCCACCTAGCATCTTACTGCTTTAACAATGATATTTTCAACTACACAGTTTATAGTTAAGTAATGATGCATAGAAACAGGAATTTAATACCCAAAGGTAGACTTTGGCTAGCTAGTTCACATGTATTCAATTATCATGTTTAGTGGCAAGAATTTAATAAAGAGTTAAAATAAGAGGGGACAACATTATTTTATAAAATATCCAGATACATTCAGTAAATATTGATTCACGTCTAGATACATAAAGAGTAGTAAAATAATAAAAATTGAGTCTTTTCAAAGATCCATGCCTTTGCTGTCTGAGGGATTAGAGCAGTAACTAATAAATCCAATCAACATAGGGAATCATACTTCTTAGAGAAAAAGTAAGTGGTATTCTATTTGTGCTGGTTCTGATCTATTCAATTTGAGAAAGGAGAGGACAGATGAAAGAGGGAAACAGAGAAGGTGTTAAGAAGGTAGAGAGAGAGGCAGAGACGAGACAGTGGGAATGGAGACAGAATAATAAGGATCTAAAGAAGAAGTCAGATAGAGTCAGACAACAAGAAAAAAAACAAACAAACTAGAATTTAGCACATGTTCAAACCAAAATAGTTTTAGAAACCTTTGAGATGCAATCAAGGAAATTGATGATATCTCCTAGAGAAAATACTTGATGCAGTTAGATAAAATACTTAATAACAGTATAAACCACCCTGAAAGAGATAGCAGTGGGATTTCAGTTTAAGACAAAACAAAAAGGGATCAACCGAAATTTAACTGCCATAAATGTAGGAGAAAAAACAGATGGGATAGAGAACATCATACAAGAGAGACAATCAACTCTGACAAATGACAGAAAAGATTCTAGAAAGATAATATGTTAAAGTAAATTGAGTTCAGCTGTAAAATTATTAGCAGTGACATATGCAGAACATTGAAGGAAATATGGTAACACTGTTATAGTTCATTAATTGATACAGTTATTATGCTGTGTTTACCTCCATACATTTTCTGGTGTCAGAATGGATTTTTATTTCATATTAAGAGAATATATGTGCAATCAAGCCTCAGAGAGAGAGTTGAAAGAAAAGTTAATGGACATAATGTATGGACTTTTTTATGAATATATGCTTTTAGATATAATTATAGGCAGTAATAAAGTCGAAAGTGATAGTAAGTTTTAAAGTGTAGTAAAGCAGTAATGCATAGCTGTTTCAAATATTATTATTAATTTTAATTTGCCACTGTAGTGGCTATTCCTGGTGTCAACTTGACTATATCTGGAATGAACTACAATCCCGATTGGAAGAGTCACCTGTGATCCTGATCGTGAGGCTGAGAGATACAAGTTACTGACCTGGATCTTAGCATCAAGATCTTGAGACACAGTGGCTATGAATCCCAGGAGACTAGGGCTAGGAGATCTCTGAGTTCAAGGTCATCTGTGGCAAAGCAAGTCACAGCTAACTGAACCTCAGCTACATAATTGGATTTCATTCACAGCTGCTGCTGACCATTGTTGGGGTGTTGCACTACAGAGTGTAAATCGTCAACAAATTCCCTTATTAGATAGAGACTATCCCTAAGTTCTATGACACTAGAAACCCCTAAAACAGCCACTTTAAATAGAATTCATGCTCTCTAATTAGAGGCAGAATAAGAATTCAGGAAAACTGAAGTAGAAAATAAAAGCAAATAAGAATTTTGTTTTTCTTAAGTCTAATTTCTGCCACTTACAGTATATTGTTGTTTTCATGTCAAAACACAAGTTGATTCAATAATAATTATCACGATTTTCCTCAAATAGGCTCACTGTGCTTTACATTGTCTTCAGTCCCACTTATGAATAAAGAACCTTCCATTTTACCCATAGTCACTGGTTGCTATTATCTACACTTCAAAAAATAAGATCCATATGATCCCGTAGATTGAACACTGTGACTCTCCAAAGGATGTCATTCCAAGAATGGCTTGGCATATCTCTAACGTGCAGATAGCTCCAAGTAAGGGAAAGCATGTTGACTTCAGAGAGATAATGCAGATGGTGGTGTAGACAGAAGTTGAAATAAAATGTCACAGGCACAGATATATTATGTGTGGTGGTTCTGCTTTGCTTATATCCAGAAACTAACTATCCCTCCTCTCTCTCTCTCTCTCTCTCTCTCTCTCTCTCTCTCTCTCTCTCTCTCTCTCTCTCAAATATATATATATATATTCTTCACTCCCTCCCTCTCTCTCTTTCCTTCTCCTTCTCACTCTTTAAGATCATACTTCTTTGAAAAGCATCAAGAAATGGCGATAAATGCTAGAACTCTGGAGACTAAGGCAGAAAGACCAAGCTTAAGGACAGCTTGAACTATACAGAAAGACCATGTGTGTTAAAAATATTAAGTAAAACTAAAAGTGAACTAAATTATAGATAATGTAGGATATATGACTCTGAGGCTCTTTTGCATGATGCAAATCACATTAGGATTGGATATATTTATTTCTGTCTTCTGAGAAAACACTAAAAATTCTTTAGTGACAAGTTATTAAATTATCATACATTACTGTATTTTTATCTGTGAAAAGTAAACTAAACATGTTATAGAAGTATTTTTATGAAGAAATTTGAATAACATTAATTTAATATCATAAGGATTTTACCGTTATTTTGACAATGCAGCGTTTTCAAATCAGCTGCCTAAAACACTTTCAACTGCAAATGCTTCATACTCAAGAATGGTTCAAGAGACCCCTCATGTATATTACTGAAATACAAGATACATATTACTGATAATAAACAAAATAATATATTTTAAAATGATTCTTTTGTACCCAAATCACATTTATTAAAGTTAGAAATGCATAGAAATAACATAGATGTGTCCTTTGTTTTTACATACATAATTAAATATTGGCTGAATATTTGATATTTAGGGCACTGAGCATCTTTAGCATTTTCAGTAGTTGGGCTTTATAATGACCAATACCGAGAATGTCTTCTCATATAAATATTCACTCTGACAGAAGAATGTTTAGCATCACTTTAAGAACTCAGTTCAAGAAAGGATATTAAAATCTTAAAAAAAAATAATCATTCTAACCCATTATATTCCAACTATACAGGTTGTGGAATGGTGTTAGAAAACTAATTTTTTGTTGTTGTTGTTTGCCATAACAATACTATACGAACGTACAGTAGCACAGGTTTTCACTAAAGCTCATTGGCAAAGCATAGCATGATTCCATGAATAGTGTAAATTCTGTATTCTGTGTGTTCTTGATCAAGCCTGCAATGAAGTCACACAATAAACGATCGATGCGTTCTTCCAGAAGTATCTCAGGTTCAAGCCCATTCCATAGTTAAGCCTCAGTTAATCATTTGTTGTTACTCATTCAGAAGGCTTGCATTAATTTGAATTTTATCCAAAACCACATTCTGTTATGTGACTCCTTAAAGGTTGTGAACCACAGTCTGAGAAACTAGAGTCTAATTAGAAGATGCTATTAACACGGTTCTTAGAGAAAAGTCTTAGCCTGAGCTTGAACATGCATGCTACATGTCCTCACTGACAGGCAAAATTTTCCTTCTTTTACAATATTTGGGAAAATTTAAGTTTGGGCAAAATTAAGTGTGTGTTTATTGGATTAGATTAGAGGTCATACAGCAAAGGCAGGACCTCCTATTGTCGTTTTGCTGAATAGTTATACTCCAGTTCCACAGATCACACATAGGAGCAATATTAACTAGACTTAACAGGTTCTCAAAAACAAACAAACAAAAAACTGGGAGCCGGTGTAAGGGAAGAAATTGAGGGGAGTTGGAGAAAATTGTGAGTAGATATGACTATATCTCATTTTATACACGTGTAAAAGTCTCAACAGTAAAAGAAAAATATTTTTTAAAAATTCTGGATTCAAGATCCAGTACAAGAAAACTTTGTGAATGAAGGCATAGCATACGCAAATGTCTTAAGGGCAGCACCCCGTCAGTTTCAATTTGATTTTGATATTATATGGAATAATATCTCATGATTTTCCTAATGAAATATTAACTTCCCAGGAATAGCCATATATACATAGCTATTATATATTACATTTAATATATACTACATATATTATATATTATATATGTTGAATGATAGAATATTGCTGATAATACCTTTAACTTTACATAGTAGGGATTAATAATTTTAAAAAAATGACTTCTTTCATACACTGAAATAAATTCCCCTGGTCCTATTTTTCTCTACCATGATACAGCATCTAAAACATCTTTGAAATTCTGTAGTATCTTTTACGTTATAAATAAAAAGGAGCTCTTTTATTACACTTATTAAATACTCTAAAAACTCCACTGAAGCCACTCAGAACTAACAATGTTTAGCACTGGATATTTTAGATGAGAGCTGTGACCATGTTTTAGATACTATTAACTCAACGTCAAGGAGAGAATCAACCTGCTCATTTAAGAAAGACCTTGGTGATTTTTTTCAAAATAACATCTCAAATTTGTGAGACATGTAAAAGAAAATATGAATACAGTTTTGGTTCCATTTAGAAACTGTGACATTTTGAAGTTTGCAATATTTTCACACAATAAACATAAGTTAAAATTTATACAAATACAAAAAGGAAACTGCAGATTTTGCTAAAAAACGTGAGTAAGGGTTATGAAACTAGATTGTACTGTTAATTATTTTAAGAAATAATTTTTATCTGACACCTGTAATATTGACAGGCATTTACAAGGAGGGTCGAGAAAATGCATATCTTTAGAAAGACCAATACAGTGTTATAAAAAGAATACAATATATTACAAAAAGCAGAGCAGGAATTAAAGAATGAAGAATTTATGTTTCTATTAAATAAAGAGGAATAATTATTAGGTAAATTAAGGAATGATGATAACAATAAGCAAAATCTATTCCAGTTGTTGAAGAAAAGTTATTTGATTTGTTGTTCAGGTTCTGGAAGAGAAAAGACAGAAATTAATTAAAACATATATGGAAATTCAAGCAATAAAACAGTAGGACATCAAAATTAATTCGTGTGAATTCTTTCATCATAATGAATTAGCTATGACAATGAACACTGGAGCCACATAGCACTGCGAAAATTATTTCTAGTTTCTAGAGCCAAAAGTCAGTTGGGTTCTAGGTAGCATACTTTTAAATGTGTTTTTAATTCAAATAAAATTATAGCAATTCCCCATTCCACTTCATTCTTCTACCCCTTCTCAAATCTTCTCCCTCTAACCTTTCCTGTATTCCTCCTGTACTTCCCCTACTACCCGTCCACTTCCTCCCTCCTCCCCACTCTGGCATTCCCCTACACTGGGGCATCAAGCCTTCACAGAACTGTTTTCCTCACGTTGATAGCTAACAAGGTATACATATGTGGCTAAAGCCATTGATCACTCCATTTGTAACTCTTTTGTTGATGGGGAAAAAAAGACTTCATGAAACTCTTAGGCAAATGAATGGAACTAGAAAATACCTTCGTAATTGAGGTAACCCAATCTCAAAAGAACACACATAGTATGTACTCACTGGTAAGTGCATATTAGCTCGAAAGTTCAGAACACCCAAGGTACAATTTAAAGACCACGTGAAGCTCAAGAAGAAGGAACACCAAAGTATGAATGCTTTAGTCCTTCTTAGAAGGGGGAACAAATTACTCACAGGAGGAAATAGGGAGACAAAATGTGGAGCACAAACTGAAGGATAGGCCACACGGAGACTGCCCCACCTGTGGATCCATTCCATATACAGTCACCAAACCCAGACACTATTGCAGATGCCAAGAAGTACATGCTAACAGGAGCCTGATATAGCTCTCACCTCAGAGGCTTTGCCACTGCCTGACAATTACAGAGACAAATGCTCTCAACCAACCATTGGACTGAGAACAGGGTCCCCGGTGGAAAAGATAGAGAAAGGATTGGAGGAGCTGAGGGGGTTTGCAACCCCATAGGGAGGCTGTTCTTGATGATTCATATATGTGATTTCAAAGATGACCACTGCTCTTTGAATATCTGTAAACATGCAGTAATTGGTACTCACTTGTTGCTGATAAGGAAACCAGCTAATTAACTTAAGTACTACTCAATAGGAGGCTAATCGCGCCTGATACTAAAAATATAGGCAAATTCCCAGGGTAAGGGAGGTCACAGACTTCAGCAATAATCTACTATTGCCACCTTGATTGGCCAATGGCAATCCAAGACTACCACTGGCACAGCACCGAAAGACTCTCTGACCCTGACTGTTAGCCCTGAAATATCTCCACCTGGCTAGCTAAGTTCTCACGGTGGGTCGTTGCTATGCCAGCCCCACACTTCCAAATTCACAGTTAGCTGGGGTGCACTTCTGGCTAACCCATGCTTTGTCACTGTACCTTTCTCTGTGGAATCCACCTGAGTTGCTGCACTAAGGAAAACACCATACAATAGTAGTTTAGATCCAACAGGTAACACAAACGTTTGGCACAGCATCCTAATTTGTAAGCCATCTAACTTATAAAACCTGAACTAGGGGCCTCCTCTACCAACATTTTGTCTATATTGTATTTCCCATCCAAAAGGTAGTATTTATCTCCTGCCTACCCTCTTCCTCTCTCCGCCCCAGAGGTCCCGCCTACTCCTACTCAGTGATTGGTCCCCTGAAATCTTTAGTCATTAGGGGAAGGTTCTGCCACATCAAGTATTATCCATAAATAAAGAGGTAACGGTAGGTACCACGTCTCATCAAAGAAGCTTTTCTTTACAGCAAATGGAGAACATTAGATAATACATCACTGAAACACAATGAACTATGAAAAGACTAGGTCCAATATATACATCTGTATCACAACTACTGCATTTAGGGCTCAGGGAACTTCGCAGAAGTTTGAACAGAAAAACTAAAAGAGAATGCCTTAAATCCTTAGAAAAACTTATCTCTCAGAGTAACCTAGACCGGAACAATGACAATGTCAATGGACACATATAATGTGTTTTGTTCAAAGTCAAATAAGAGATGTAAGAGAAATAAAAATATTGAGAGTATGGGGAAGGGTATCACTTCTCTTCTCACATTTGTGAAACTACCAACTGGAGATACTCACTGAGTATTTGAATTCTGGACCAGGAATTTAACTTGCAAGGCAATAGCGGATCTTTTTTGAACTTATATGAATACAAAAAAAAAGTATAAAATGAAGACCTTACAATTGTCAGTCACAAGCCATGATAAAGGCTATAGTTTAAAATAACAGAAGAGAACATATCTAAAGATGTCCTGGGGGCTTGAGACCCCCTATATGTACAACAATGCCAAGCAACCAGAGCTTCCAGGGACTAAGCCACTACCTAAAGACTATACATGGACTGACCCTGGACTCTGACCTCATAGGTAGCAATGAATATCCTAGTAAGAGCACCAGTGGAAGGGGAAGACCTGGGTCCTGCTAAGACTGAACCCCCCAGTGAACTAGACTGTGGGGGAGAGGGCGGCAATGGGGGAAGGGTGGGGAGGGAACACCCATAAGGAAGGGGGGAGGGAAGGGATGTTTGCCCGGAAACCGGAAAGGAATAACACTAAAATGTACATAAGAAATACTCAAGTTAATAAAAAAAAAAAAAAAAAAGATTGCAAACTATTACTTGTACAAATATGGACTTCTGGGCCCAACTATGAAAAAAAAAAAAAAGATGTCCTGCATGATATACCAACAGAACTTTAATGATACACACATACAAAAAGATCCCAAACGCAACAGAACACTTGCTTCTAAGTAGAGGATTGTTCCATAAAAGTGCATTTGAAAGACTGAGGAATGAATATTGATTTTCAAACTCTGTTTTTGAAAATGTAGGGAGAATGGCTGCAAACAATATTAGAATTCTTGAAAGAAGCATACCATGCCTCATTGTCATTATAAATACAGAAATCTAGACTAATAATTATGAAAAAATATATTCTATACGTGGGATTCTGTCCTGTTATTTAAACATTAAACTGGGACCAATGATCATCCTCATATGACTAAACAGTTAAAAAAGATCCTCTATATTCTGCTATCTTTTAAGGAGGTGTTAATATTTTCATCTCTTAATCCCATGTGCACTTCGTGTTGGTTCTCTAATGTAACTGCCCCCTTTCTCTTCTCACCGACCTCCTCCTACAGAGCTCCTCACTAACAGTGATCAGTAGGTATTCTTTGTCTTGCTTCTCAGCCTTCCCTCAAGCTTTATATTTTGTATTCAATAGCATTTTATTTACATTGATGATTTTAAATTTCATTATTTCACAATGGGACAAAGCTGTGTATAAGAAATAAAAATAAATTGGTTAATATATGTGACATTCATTTAGCCTTTTCTTTATGATGTATTTCTGATAGATTTGAGAAAATATCATCATAATTGGTGTCCCATTTTCTCATTTAGTGTTGATAAGAAGGAGCCAAGAAAATAAAATTTCACTCCTGCATTTATTATTGGATATTTTCTTTGGTTTCTATTCATCTGTTTTTTATTTTCATTTTCATTTTTATATTTAAATAAACAATGGAAATAGGTAAGGTAATAGTCTAGAAAACACACACACACACACACACACACAAATTTGTTATTTGAAATTATCTATAGCTCGTCACTGGCTCTCCTACATCTATACCATTAGGGCAAGCTCTCCCACATTCTCAGGACTAGGCTACTCAATGCTGCCACCAGAAAGAGGGAGGGTGAGCTTTCTAGCTCTCATGATGTCACTTCCAGCTCACCCATACCACCAAAGGCAGCTTCCTTCTACTCATGCCCTGCTCTCCTGAGTGCTAAAACCTGCAAAGAACAGGACATGCATGCTGTCTATTGCTCAAGCCCTTAAAGCTGGTTCAATTGCACCTTCCTTCCATCTTTGTTCTTTCCTTCTTTGTTCCTACCTGGTTTCTTTCTGTGATGGTCTATAACCTGTAAGATGAAATAAACTCTTACCTTCTTAGTTTGGTTTGATCCTGATATTTTATCACAGCAGAAGGCAAACCATAACAATGTCCCATGACATTAAAGTAACAAAGATGGGTATAATTATTGAATAAATAAAAGGAATTTTTAATCCACACAAATCCACACTCTATGGTTAATCGGTTAACTGAAATCAAAGCAGCTGGGCATACTTGTGGATTTCTCTTGATACCTTCTTTGAATTGGGAAGACCCACCTTTAGTCTGAGCCACGCCCTCTGCTGAAAGCCACAAAAAGGACATGGAAGAAGGAAGCCTTTGCTCCTCTCTTGCTTGTTCTTACTCTCCCTGACAAGAAGAGGATGTCAGATCTAGGAAAGCTAGACTTGACATTATTGTGAATGGCAAAAGTAGCTGTTGAGAACTGAACTCTGATCTTCAAGAGTAGTACATGCTTTAAAGTGCTTAGCTGTCATCTTTGCAGTCCGTAATGTGGACTCTTAATGAACTAAGTGGGAGCATTTTAATAGGCATTGTTTGTAAAATAAGTGTTAAAAATCTTGAATATTTATATTATAAGTTACATAGGTGTCTACCAATAAATTGATGTTAAAATAGAATGACTGTGTAGAGGCAATACCATTATTAGGGATTTGCTTGTACGTGTGGTACTTCAAAGAAGCAAATAAATGATTCAAACATCTAAAAGCAACCATTACAAAAAGATTTACTATTCAATTTGATCTTAGGTCCAAATATTTAGGAATTAAAAATAAAAAATATAGAATCCAAATCAAACAAGCAAATGAACAAAAAGCCTTCTTTAAAGAACTTTGCAAATATATATTTTAGAAAGTAAAAAAGAATATTCCTTTACTGTTGATTTTTAAACTCTAAGTCTTATCTCTTTTATGTATGATACATATGTGTGTTGTTATTAATGGAGACGTGTGTCATTTTAAGTAGTGTCCAGATACAATGCTAGTTTTCCTCCATTACTCTCTTCCATATATTTTGACACAATGTTACCAAGTGAACCTTGAGCTCACTGACTGGTTGGACCTACTGGTCAGTAAGTTCTGGAAATTCCTCTTTCACCACACTCAATGGGGGTGTGGTACCGATGGGAGGATGGGTTATGGACAAATGTTACTATGCCTGACTTTTTAAATTTTAATCACCTCTGTGTTGATATATGTAGTTCAATACATAGTTTATTGAAGATCACTTATAAAAATTTATATGAGTATACTTTATAAAGAAACTGAACATAAGTATTTCATGAGTGATTTTCTAAAGTTATTAGCATGAATTATGATGATATTTTTAATTTTATGTCTAAACAGTTCAAATCAATTTAAGAGTATAAATATATAAAAGATAAAATATACAAAATGCACGATTATAAATATATCTTCATATGCACAAATATACATACTTAAACTAAGTAAATAATGAAAAAAAATCACAGCATTCTTTCCAGGAAAGTTTTTAATGAGACAATTCTTAACTAGTCTAGAATAACATAAACATTAACACATTTTCAGAATTTAATTAGATTACACAGCTATTGTACACTAAATACATGATATTGTAATAAACATAAATGAATAACAATGAGTTAATTTAGTTGCCATATAATTATGTCAACAAAGAAAACAATAAATGTGTTTTATTACCCTAGTTTATATGTTAAACTTGAAAAGATTTAAACAATTAACTGGTATTTAACAAAATACTATTAGTGAGTTGATTGGATATCAATTAATTGCCAAAAATTACCATGTTTATTGTCATTTGCTTTACTGCAATGGCAATTATTTAGAGTGTTTCTAATTGATATATCTTAAGTTTCAATGTTAAAGAAGAGCTATTTCGATATACGCAGTTAGGGTTAGATCTACAAACTAACAAAATATGTAGATTTATGTACTAAAGTAAATCTGTTAAAAATACATTATTATTTGAATCCATGAATATATAAAATATATGTGTTTTGATAATATCTAAAATAAATTTCTACTTTCATCAGTTCATATTTTAATATTATAAATACACTTAAAATAAGAAAAGTTAATTGAGAAGTAAAAGAGTTCCATTTACTCTGCTCTCTTGGCTATAGATCAGGTCATTCCATGTTGCTGCCTCCTTTCTTCTATTTAAGACTACAACCTGAGTTATAACAAAGTGTACTTATCTGTAATTACTACATGAACTCCACAGAATATATATATATATATTCTCAAATATATATATATATATATATATATATATATATGAAATGTATGTTTTAATGGGAATAACTTTAAGCTGTCTACAATAACACAAACTATAACAGTTTTAAGTATTTTAATCAGATTATACAGTTTTGTATGCTAAAATGTGATACTATATAATATAGACACATGCAGAACTTTGGTTCTAAGATCATGAGACTTTTCAGTGTCTTAATGAAAACAAAACTATCCCTGCTACATTCAAGCTTAATTATAAACTTTAACTTATGAGACGTTCATAATCATAGCTCTCCTCTTTTCTTGTTAAAATATTCTCAAATTGAACCTCCATGTCCTGAAGTCTTTGTAGCTTCTGACATATTTATCCAGATTTTTTTTCAATGCTTGCTACATTCTTGCACTCCATGGAAACAGAGCAAAAACAACAACAACTAAAATATGCATAACTCTACTGCCCCTACACTGATAGAAACTAGGTCTGAAGTAGTCAATCCACCAAGAATTGATTACCTACTTGCTTCTCTAATACTCTATGTCATAGCTATTAGCAATTCAGAATGACAATAAACATTAGACTTCATAATTACCATGTTGTTCACAATAACACATCAGGAAAAGAAATATAAATATGTCCTTCTGTGATCTAGAACATTACATGTTTTATTTTAGCTTCAATTACATTACAGGTGAAGTTCTATATCCATGTTTAATATCTGGTAACGTATTCTTCTCTGTGCCTCTTTGTGAATAAGTTAGTAGCCAACAACCATATTCCTACTATTTGGGAGAGAAGGATTGTTACCCTTCTATTATGCTCTAAAGTTATGTTACTGGTTATGCTCAATTATTTACTGAAATATCTTCAACAATATTTCAATTGATAGTTACAGTGTTCCACAATTGAATGATTTTATGTCAAATCAGGACAAAACAGTAGCATAATATCACCCACAATAAAAACACAATCAATCGAAGGTAAAAGAATAGACAAGTCTAAGAGATAATGCTCAACTATGAGTTCAGAATTTATTTTTTGTAATGAGTCATCACTGAACAAGCTTTGCTTTCCAATTCTATAATTATTGGTTTATAAATTTCATGTAGTTATTTTTCACGAGTTCAGGAAAAATAATCTGAAGGATAATAAAGTAATGCAATTTAATTTACATCCTCTATTAAATTAATTACCCATTTCTAATCAAATAAGGAATTTTGGATTTATAAGGAATACACTAGTTCAATACTTACTGAACAAACCAATAATCTAATTATATTTACATCAATATATTTCAAATTCACAAAATAAAAGTTTCACTTAAGTAAGTCAAAGTTTCTGACTTCTGAAAAACTAACCATTTAGTTTGTCACAGATAATTATTGTACTGTTGAATGATTAAGAATTGATCAAATACATTTCTTTTATGAGCATCATCATGTACATGTTTGAATCTATCACTGATACTGACACTGATTATATTACTGGAAAATCATTTTCTGTTTTGGGAACATAAATCGCATAGCTTGCCATATGTGTTCTCACCTAGGTGAAAGTCCTCTTCTTGACCTTGGTTCTACTATGGATTGGAGCAGTTTATTTGTTATACGGATTTTGTCACACACCAGTCACAGCCAACTCTTTAAAGTTTAGGCATCAACCCAAGTCATGAAAAAATAAGGCTGTCAACAACTCATCACTCTTCTTGGTGCTGAAATTACAATCATTAAACATTATAAAGTATTTATCAAAGCAAATTAGAGGAGGTATATTGGACTATGAAACTAACCTACTTAATATATCCCTTATACTATCCTTCAAAATACCCTTCAGTATCTCAGAAATTTTCTGACAAGTGAAAGGAAAAATATATTGTACAAAAATTTCTAATCCTTGCTAAGGTCTGTCGTTCAATTTAAGCTTCCACATTTCAAGCCTATTACATAAGCTAGAAAACCGATTCATAGCAATAAAGAGCGTAGATGAAGTTAAGTGTGGTCAACTGGATGAAGGCACGATAAAGAAAGATTATCTTCCTTAAACTTTGTTTCCTGATGCTGAAAGCATGTTCCTAAAGATAGACATTATCCTGAGAAATATCAGCCTAACACTGAAAGAAAAATAGGGCACAATCTCACTTACACTGCAATCTGAAAAGAAGACAACTCCACAGAAGTCAAAATCACAACTGAGGCCACAGAAAGGATATAAGATCGAGAGGATGAGGAATACTGCTGAATTAATGTCCTCTGAATATTAAAAGGAGTGACATTAATGAATTCTTAAGACTGGTGTCACATAAACAAGATCTGTGCAGTTACACTACTAGTTGGCCTGCAATAGTGGATGTAGAACATCTCACAAAGGCTTCGATCCATAGATAGAGCCATAATAAATTAAAGGAGGGAGGATCCATCTTCAACAGGGATACTTACCCCTAATAAGTTACCCAGTTACAAGTTCAGGTATAAATACGTAGGAGAGACACTAAATGGGCTCATAGTCAGGTTGTTTTTATGTATTCACTGTTGTATACATAAATTCATAATAATAATGATTAGAGAAGAAGAGGTCATAAACTTGCTAGGGAGTAATGGGTGGAAATGATCTATGTATTATACTCATTTGAAATATAAAAGTAACAACAAGGATGCAAAATAACTGAGTATTAGAGTCAGGAGTTGTTGAGAAAATGAAGAATTGTTAGTCACTGAACAAAAAATTTACAAATTGTAGAATGAAAGATTCAAAAGATACACAATACTAATCAAGGAAACAGTTAATATTTGTGCATTGTGTTCAGAATTCTTACCAAAAGTTACACTGTACAGTGTTCCTGACACAGCAGAAGAGGCAGTGAGGTGAGATGACAACTATGTTAATTGATTTATTTTATAAACTCTCTAGTTTTATATGTATGGATTAATATGATGTATATTTGAGGCACGCAGAAAAAGTATACTGTTTTTAAAATAGCTAAAGTTTTATGAATAAGGATGAAATGTCCAGCCATTTTTTTTGTGAGTAATTCTAGATGCTATCAGTGGTCATTAGGCTACAAGTATGCCTTTAGACCAAGGGAGTGGCATATTCCTTATGTCTGATCACAGTTACAGTAGCATATTTGTTGACATTAATTTTAAATTTAAATATATCAAAATTAACTCTAGCTCACATCATATCTTCTGTGACTTTTTGAATGTATACAATTATATGTAATATCATTAACTTCAGTTTAATTTAAATTTAAAAACATTTGAATAAAGTATTAATGTACATTTTTATTCAAATAACTTTTATTTTATTTTAGCATATAATGCACTCCGAACCTGTTCATTCTTATCTGTTTTCTTTTCATTTCCCTGCACTACAATTCCTTTCCTTTTTTTCCATATAGTCATTCTATTCCCAACACCTTTGGAAAGAATACTCACTGTGCTTTACCTTACATCCCTATAGATCATGAGTGCAGTATTCTCAGCTCTGTGCTTTGAGTCTCTGAATGCTAAAAGCACAGTGAGGTGGAGCCTCAGGCGTGATCTGGGGGCTGCCAAGGCAGGATGTATTATCAATCCCATTTCCTGTGTAAGCATAAGTCCACGTTGTGTAATGATGGTTTCCAAACCATTAGGGACTATTTTCACCTTGTGAAAACTGCCCATATCACTCCATGTGCTTCTCCATATTCAAGCAAGTATGAGCACACCCTGTCCTCCACATTTACTTCGGAAAGTTTATGTAATTTCATTTGTCCCACTATAATAGTCATAACTGCCCTAATAAAATTATGCTAAGTACTGACTTATATGAATAAAGTTGCTTGTGTCCTGTAAGATAGCACAATCAAACATACTGTTATTAGCTAAAATCTACTAATTGCCATCAGCCAAAGACTTCTATAATTTTCTTCCTCTTGTTTACTTTATCTATCCAATTGATTATACGTCTTCAATGACAATGCTAAAAATTAATATGGATAGTTCTTGCTCCAGTCATCAGAGATAGTCTCCTGAGTCACATATGCAGCACACACTAATCCCAGCACTCAGGAGGTGGAGGTAAGTAGATCTTTGAGTTTATGACTAGCCTGATCTATGGAGCAAGACAGGAAGAACGTCGTCTTGAACAAACAAAAAACAGAAAAACAAAATAGAATACTTTTCATATTTGTGTATGTATGTTCATGTCCATGATGAAATATATATATATACTGATTCATGAATACATCTGTATGTATATATTTAGAGACAGAATCCTCAGGTGTCATTTCTCAGATACTGCATTCCATTATGTTGGGAATCAATCTCTCACTGGTCTGAATCTCATCAAGGAGGAGGAACTGGTAGGGTTCTACACTAGGCTATGTGCCTATCTCCCTAGTATTTAAATTACAAGCAAACATCTCTGTCTGCATTTCTTTCATGTAGATTATGGTACATGAGTTCTTATTTAAAAGCATGAACTTCACTAACTGAGCTCTCTTCCTAAACTGTTTTTGATATATGTGTAAACTGCCCTACAGAAATGATATGAATAAGTTCTTACATTCCTCTAAACGACATAAGGGTATTTAAGCTTATGAACGACTAAATTTGGGTAGTAATATATTGCTCAGTTTTTATTTAGTGTTTTCATATAAGAAACATTTAGAATTTCTATAATAGTTCTCTATAAGATTTCCATTTATAACTACTCAAAATTATGTGCAATATCAAAAAAATTGTGCCAGTTTCAGAAATAAAATTTAAATATCCTAATTGAACGTCATTTGTTTATAAGGATTTAATTGAATAGTGTCTTTTCTCAGTATTTTCTTACATACCCTGTTTTGACCACAGGCAAATTTACAGAAACTTGCATGAACTTTCGGTTGTGTGTTTTCCTGTTTGTCCTTGTAAGCAGGCGCATCATATTCTCCTCAGAAAATCTAAATGTATGCAATGAGCAGTTTGATGGAGTTTGTGACCTGAAATTAATTCATGTGTCATCGAACAATTACTACCTAGTGACTTATAATAAATGAGTAATTGTTTATTTTACTGCCTATCCAATAATTACAGTATAAGCAAGTCTTTGAAAATATGTTCCATTTTCTTGTGTTCTTTCTCATTTCAGAAAAATAACGGCTAAAGAAAATTACTCGCAAAATAAATGCTGTCAACATAGATTTAAATATTTTTTCTGGTCACAGATCATTGACCTAATAAACTAGGGCCATTATGCTCACTGAGTCTTCTAATGGTCAGGCATCTGTGGTGGTGACTCAGTTCAGTCTCCAAAGTGGAGGCAAAAATTGTGTGACTGACTGTAATGATCAAATGCATGATGAGGTGACAAATCTATCAGCCTATCAGTAGAGAAATCTAAAACAATAAATATTCTAATAATCCCAGGCAAAATCTTGACTTATCTAGAACACTTTAATCTCTACATCTATTTCCATATATTTACTTCAACTTTCTTTTATCTAGTAACAATATATTGTTGCAAATTTACTGAATGTGATACGTGATATTGGTTACACACAATTTGTTATACACACACACACATATATGAAATATTTCAATTATTATTAGTTACATGCATAGTTATTCCCAGTCAAATGCTGCCAGGTTGAGTCCACATATATAGACCAGTCTTTCTCCCTCCTTCTTGGCATATCATTTTCAAGAACTTCAAGTTGTTGACATAACATCTCTAGTTTCTGCTAATGTATTATCTCATGCAGTGCAATCGTTGGATATACACAATGAGGTGTGTTGTGTTTCCAGAGGGCAGATGTGTGTATTTTGTGAATGTGAGTTTGAGGCCAGCCTTCTCTACATATTAGGTTTTACCACAAGACAGCCGGGGGGTCACATAAAAGATGCGTTGAGAGACAGAAAGATCAACAGCTATGGGATGGGGTAGAAAAAGAGAAAGGGGGATACAAGGAGAGGGAGAGGGGGAGGGTAAGAGGGAGGAGGAGAGGGGGAGAGAGAGAGATTGATTCTGTGGCGAAGGTTTTGTGAAGAATTTTGGATTTACAGCCTCAAGTCTTTATATCAAAAACCATAATGGATTTTAGTGTTGTGAAACATGTTGTTTGATTGAACTTCAGACTTTATTAAATAAGTGTTCTATATTATCTAGTGCATTTGTGACTATAGAAACTCAATAAGATATATTTATAAATATATAGACTTATGCTTGTAACATGATAAAAATTTAATGAGAAAAGAGGTCATAAACTTCCAAGCACTAAGACATGGGAAATTAAAAATAATATTTAAAAAATATTACATCATTTTCATTTCCTTTTTCTGATATGAGGAACTACAGATTTATGACGTATGATCACAGATGGAGCTCCAAAAATATTCAGCATAGCATTGCCTTTATAAGTTTGCACAGGATGAAATGCTCACATAGAATCCAAAAGCTGCCTGAACTTAGAGTCTCACCCTAACCTCATTGACTGTCTTGAAAACTATATTTAGATGTTCTAAACCCTGATTTCCTCTGGCATCAATGTCTTTTACTTTAACATTTTTAACTTTTCTAGTTGTCATTGTCTCTCCTGCATGAACTTTTTACATAATTATTTTTTAAAGTTGAAAATACTATAAGACAATTGCTCACATGTGTGATTTAGTTAGTAATACTTTCTGATTACATAGTTATTCATTTTAATACACTAATGCCAACTTATACTCTTGCTCTTCACAACCTCCATATGATTTTCTAACATTTTGTTGATTTCTATTTCTGGAAAAAGATGTCCATGACTATCACATTTCCATTATGATATAAGAATCAGAAGAAAACCTTCAAGTATATCCAAGTATACAAAATATTTAGAATTTTTTCCTGTCATAAGTATATATTCTAGTTACAATTATGAATATTGGAGACTTAATGTATAGAGTTTTATTATACTGATGCATTTTATATTTGGCATATTAATTTTCATTTTATTATTTCTTATATAAATATAAAAATTCAATTTAATTCATATTTTATATATTATCAATATGATAATGTTCAAAAATTATATTCTTGTCATCTTATAAATATATGATACTATAAATATAACAATAAAATAGGTATATTTGTACAATGGAATAGATTTAAAAAGAATGTCTGATTTTTAAGCTGTGAGTGGAGATTTGTTTTGTCTTCCTCTTTCTTACAACATTCCGTAGTTTGAGAAAGTGGGGCTGTTACATATACACAAATGCAGTAGGCTCTTTTGTAGGATATTTGATATCCACTATATGAAATATCAAGGACTCCTACTGAAATAATACCTTTCTAAATTTTCATAGCTATTTTCTATTTAAACTTAAATATTAATTTTGCATTATTTTACATACCAATATAACATAATTCTATGTGCAAAACACACAAGATTCATTTGTTGTCTGTCATTATCACTAATTCTTAAAGAATAAAACCTTTAAGCTAATCTTGTAATTATATGTGCACAATACATAAAAACAATATTGAAAGAATGGTGCTCATACACATAGGAACAAAGCATTAAGTCAGTGATGTTCATATACATAAACACCCTTGCTATATCTTACGAGCCAACCCACTACACATGTGCTTCCAATGCCTAAGAACAATGGTACTGTTATACCTATGTATAATATCTAAGGGCGACTTTAAGTCAATGTTTTGTATGTATATTTATGCACATTCCCCAACAATATTGATTAAATGATGATAATAATTTTGAGGGAAGACTATATGATGAAGGCACTTTATGCATATGTAGTATTTCAAAGTGAAGTGATAAGATGGTCATTAATACAAATTAAGAATTGAGAGGAAATTGTGATCAACCATAGAGAGCAAAAGTACAGCAATCATTAAGTCCATGGATACCCAACAGTAAATTGTGATGGCTAATCTCCGTGTTAAAACTTAGAATCACCTGAAAGACTGGATTCTGATCTACTTGTGGAGACTTCTTAATTTGTTTAATTGATGTGAGGAGACATCCCCAAAGTGAACAGCATTATTTTTTTCTGGGATGGTTCATGAAGTGTACAAAGAGGAAAAACAATAGCAAGTTGAATCATTAATTTCTTCAGTCTTCCTTATATGGATCCAATGCGATCAGTCTTTTCAAGCTTCCGTAACACTGTGGAAAGTACCTTAGACTAGGACCTCAGATAAACCCTCTTTTAAATGGCTTTCACTGGGGCATTTTACCAAGGAGACAGAAAAGTAAGTAAAATGCTGGGTATGATTATTATCTTAGATTAATGATGTGATCTAAAATTTTTCAAAAACTCTTTTCTTCCGTTTACAAGTAACTGACATTTTCACTCTGACATCAGGATAATTCTGATTACTCCATCTTGAACTCCAAAGCATTTGTAGGAAATTCTGTACTGCTTCTTAGTTTCTTGCCCTGGTCAGTTTATAGAGCCATTAATTATTTGAAGTAAGAAATGCAATATCATCTTCCTTTCTCCTTAAATGTCATTTTTTTCTGGAAAATTTTTTGTTTTTCTCTTTCACAGTCTGGCTGGGTTTACAAACTGAAACTAGAATTTTAATGATACCTTTCAGTTGAATGATACCTTTCAGTTGAATCTCCCTCTCTCTCTCTCTCTCTCTCTCTCTCTCTCTCTCTCTCTCTCTCTCTCTCTCTCTCTCTCTCTTTCCCCAAACCTTCCTCCCCTAACCTTGCTCTCTATATCTCTTCCTCTCTTTGCCTTTCTTCCCTTTTTCCCTCCTCCACACTATGCCTTATCATTATTATATCTCTAAAGAAGCTGGAAGAAGCTGAGGAAGACGAGAACTCCACAGGAAGAACAGCAGTCTCAACTAACCTGGACGCCAAGATCTCTCAGACATTGATCCACCAACCAGCTAGCATACACTAGGCTATGTGAGGCCCCAGAGACATGTACACCAGAGGACTTCTTGGTCTTGCTTCAATGAGAGAAGCATGTAACTCTTGAGAGACATGAGGCCCCAGGGAGCAGGGAGGCCTGGCAGGGTATGTAGGGGGTGTGTGTGTGTGTGTGTGTGTGTGTGTGTGTGTGTGTGTGTGTGCGTGTGTGTGTGTTGGGGGTATATGGGAACATCATCTTGGAGATGAGGGAAGAGCTATGGGATGAGGAAGAATCAAAGAGAGGAAAAGGAGGGGGAAAAAGACTGGAATGTAAGGCCCCATGGAGCGAGGAGGTTTGGTGGAGTAGCAGAGGGGTGGAGTGGGAGAAAGAATGAATAAAAAATGTTTAAAATTTAAAAACTTTAAAGAATAAAATGAGTATAAGACAGACCTGACTGGAAATGTTAATTGAAAAATACATTAATTCAGCTTTGATCAATGATATATACAAATGCAAATCCTTATTTATTTTACCTAGATATGATCCCAAGCATTTAACTGGAAACACAAGCTTATTTTGGCCACAAGCATGAACTGGTTTCAGTCTTTTCTTGACCTAATATGCAAAGAATATGTAATTATATAATTTATGTTCTACATCAATGCCTCCGCATTTCTGTACATACTCCCATACATAATAAAAACCTGCTCCTTTTTTCTTAATTAAAAATAACTCTGACAGTGCATCCCCAATGTAAGATGTTTGCTCAGTGTTTCTGTTATTCTGATGTGTTTATTAGGTTTTTTAAGTATTAGATAGCTTAATTATTTTTATAAATATGTTCTGTCCATATATTTTCCTCAAACCCCTCTGAAATTCTTCTCTAGGTCAGAATATCATACTGCTATACCCATTAGTTTTCAGTTGTAATCCTATAGAGTGTTAGTAACTTATGTCTTGCATTGGAGTCTAGAACTAGCATGATGTTATGTTTTTGACTTTTTAACACTTTAATTTTATTTAATTTTCGATTGTGGGCTATAGGAGATCATTGGCAATAAGACTTGAGTAAAATGAGTTTAAGCAAACCATTGAATTGAGAAATGGGTCCCCAATGGAGGAACTAGAGAAAGGATTGAAAGTCCTGAAGGGGTTTGCAACTCCATAAGAACAACAAAGTCAACCAACCAGAGCTCCCAGGGAAAAAACCACTACCCAAAGACTATACATGGACAGACCCATGGTTCCAGCTGCATATGTACCCAAGGATGGCTTTGACCCCAATGGAAAGAGAAGCCCTTGGTGCTGCCAAGGCTGGACCCCACCCCACACTGTAGGGTAATGTCAGGGGGAAGGGAATGGGGTGGTGGCGACAGGAACACCCTTGTAGAAGAAGGGGAGAGGGATGGGATAGGGGGCTTATGTCCAGGAAACTGGGAAAGGGAAAAATATTTGAAATGTAAATTTAAAAATATCCAATAAAAGAACATGAAAAGAAAGCATTTACTTTGACAATCTTCTTGATCCAGATTTGTAGACCAACACCTTTCTTTGCAAAGGATCTCAGTTCAATATTATGAAACATTCAGTCTTGATAGCTTTCAAACAGGGAAAGAAGGTACACAATGTTTTATCAATTTCAATGTGTTCCTTTAATGAATCATCTTTGCCACAACCAGTCTCATAGTGTGGCTCATATAAAGTTAAAGAATAAAGAAATCAAAAAGAATAAAAATATCAAATGAACAAATAAATAATATATCACTAGTGCATTAAGAATAAAAACAATACCAACCAACCAGAGCTTCCAGGGACTAAGCCACTACCCAAAGACTATACATGGACTGACCCTGGGCTCCAACCTCATAGGTAGCAATGAATAGCCTAGTAAGGGCACCAGTGGAAGGGGAAACCTTGGTCCTGCCAAGACTGAACCCCCAGTGAACGTGATTGTTGGGGGGAGGGTGGTAACGGGGGGATGATGGGGAGGGGATCACCCATAGAGAAGGGGAGTATGAGGGGTTAGGGGGATGTTGGCCCGGAAATTGGGAAAGGGATAACAATCAAAATGTAAATAAGAAATATCCAAGTTAATAAAGATGAAAAAAAAGAATGTAATTTTATCATCTCCTAAGCTCTTTTGGAGCAAGCGGTGGGTAATGGTGCCTGATAGCAGTAACGATGTAGTGGACTGTGTAATGAAAATAATAGGTGTGAGATTAGTCTGATATATACTTCTATATTCAGCTGGAATGTAATATGTCACAATAAAATTAAAGGACTTCAAATTATATGGAGAATCTCCAGTTTGAAGGCATTGGAACTTAATTAATTTACAAATAATAGATACTAATTATTCAACATGAAAAAGCAAATTGCATGTTATATATAAAGAAAATATGAAAGACTCCTAAGATTTGTCAAACGTATAATTTGTTACAAAGAAAATATGTGATAGATTTCATTGTCAACTTGCCTAAATTTAGTGTCCTAGGACACATGTCTTTGTGTTTGTCTATGAAGATTTTTTCCAAGATTATTAGCCTTGCTTTCAATATGCTTGGCTACAATCAGGGTTCCTATAACTGCTGCTTCCTGACTGAATGTTTCTTTTGACATTGCTGTCCTTTAATGAGAACCTAGTCCTTTGGCCATCTAATGGGAATTTTATTCCAGTAAGGGCTCCAACCTTATAGGTAGCAATGAATAGCCTAGTAAGAGCACCAGTGGAAGGGGAAGCCCTTGGTCCTGCCAAGACTGAACCCCCAGTGAACGTGATTGTTGGGGGGAGGGTGGTAATGGGGGGAGAATGGGGAGGGGAACACCCAAAGAGAAGGGGAGGGAGAGAGGTTAGGGGGATGTTGGCCTGGGAATCAGGAAATGGAATAACAATCAAAATGTAAATAAGAAGTACCCAAGTTAAAAAGATGGAAAATAAAAAGAAAAAAAAAAGATTTTTTAAACACTGAACTGTGCTTACCTAAATGTTTTTCAAATGAGTAGTTATGAGTTTTTCCTGCTTCTCCAACACACAGGTAGCACTGTTAGAGTACCTAGCACTTGTTTTTAGGTACCTATGAAACACATAAAAACATTATGATGATTATGTTCCTCTAGAGCCTAATTTCTTTTCTTTTTCTCTTTTGTATTGAATATTTTTATTTACATTTCAAGTGATATCCCCTTTCCTAGTTTCCTGTCCATAAACCTCCATCCCATGCCCCTCCCCCTGCTTCTATGAGGGTATTCCCTCACCCACCCACCCATCTATTCCTGCTTCTTCGCCCTGACATTCCCTTACACTAGAGCATCAAGCCTTGGCAGGACCAAGGGCTTCTCCCACTGATGCTCAACAAGGCCAACCTCTGCTACATATGCAACTGGAGCCATGGATCTGTCCATGTGTAGCCTAATTTCTTAATCTGATCATGATCACATATGTACTCATATCACTTTCGGTCAGGCTATAGAAATTTAGCCCCAATAAGTGATTTTCTGAACTTACAATAATGAAATACTATTCAAAATCAAATATGTAACGGATCAGAGGTATTTCTGACATCAATAATTTATATACATTGTATGAATTCTTTGCTGCATTTTGAAACTAGGAAAACTTTATACTTCACAGTGACAATTAAAGATTTCTAAAAATATCTTATGTACCACTGTATTCTGCAGTGTATTATGAAATGTAATATTTTACTGTATGTAAAAATATAATTCTTAGTGAAAAATAATCGTCTTCTTATTGGAAACAAAAATGTTCTCTAATCACAAATCCTCCTGCTGTTAAGTAACAAATTAACATTCCTGTGGATTTTATTGGTAGGATGTGAAATCAAAAATACTATTTGAATTAATGGCTAAAGTTTAATAAGAAATTTTAAAATAAATTCTGATTTTGCTAATTAGAAGTAAATTATTAAAGTTTTTGAAAAGACCCTAAACATACTTTGATTATGCAAGTGATATTTTTATCATTGAGATATATAAAATCAAAATAGTCAACTTTGGAAAATATTGAAGATACTTTATGCCATTCAGAGTGAAATAGTAAATCAAGATATAAAAGAAATATATAATTCATCCCATGAATATGCACTGCACGTTTTCTTATTAGATATAAAAAGGGTATGAATTATGTAATAATTTTAATTGTTTATTTTCTATTATCAGTAAATACTTTATCTGTGCATTGTGTTCATATAAGTCCTGTACTCTGAACTGTTTAAAATTATCTTGGAGCAAAATGGGCCAACAGTGGAAAAAAAGAAAAAGCCTTTTTAGAAAGTATTTCTTATTTTAAAAAAGAGTGTCAAATGTACTTTTTATTATGTATCATATAGCTTTGGTTTTTTTCACATTCCAATAAAATTTGAAATTTTGGTCCAATTTAAAGGTAAACTGTATTAACTAATTATAAAGAATGGTGAGACTGTTAGACAAATTTATTTATAAGTAATCAACATCTCTTTATACTTGATTAGTATGTTTCTAATAATAGTTATAAAACTTAGAAAATTCAACTAAATAATGTTAACCATGATAGGGAAAATACCATGATTTAAGAAGGAGAAGCAAGGGCTGGAGAGATGGCTCAGCCGTTAAAGGCTAGGCTCACAACCAAAAATATAAGAAGGAGAAGCAAAAGGGTTGGATGTTTATGGCGATTAATTTTGGCCTATTAAATTTTTAAGATATGCCCTAAATATAGGTTGGTAATTAAGTAAAATAATTCTCAGTATTCTCTGCCTTGCAGACACAATTTGCCACAGAGATGTCAGCAAATAGAGTAATCACATTGAACTTAATTCTCATTTGAGTTAATATAATATGTGAAAAATTAACTCTTTTAGAGGAAATATACATTTTAAAGGTATAATAAAATACCTATCTCCAATTTAAAGTCATATTTCTATTGTCTATTTATAAGTAAATTAAAAACTTATATTTCATCAGATAAGATTAAATGACATAATACCTTCTGATTTGATTTGAAAAGATAATATATATATGTATATATTAGCTTTAATATAATTTGTGTAGAAACATTATCAGTAACATAATAATTTAATAGTTTTATCTTGTTGAAATTATAAATATCTCTATTTTCAACCAATAATATGTGTAATCAACTAAAGACATGCATTCAGATATCAAAAAATTACAATTCAGTTAACTAAAATTTGCCCCACATTATAACTGTGGTAGAGAAACATTTTCAAGTTACTACAAGTTATTAGTATTTAGAGTTTGAGTGGGTGCATATTTATGGGAAAATGTCAGCGAGTATATACTATAGCCTCAGAAATACGTAAAATAGTACATTGGCTACTGGTTGCAGATCATGAATTTTCTATAGATACATAAGAACAAACACAGGCAGAAAAGGTTGAGGATGGGCATAAAGAAGGAGAAAAGCATTTCATGTGATCAAAGAAGAAAAGAATTATGTGCATTAACCTATAAGTATACACAAAGAATATATGCCAAAAATAGAAAACAAAAAGCACACTTAAAAGACAACTAAATAATTTTCTAGTAATTATAACATGTAACTAAATAATAAATGTAGACCCTACATAACTTGGTCTTTTAAGAACTGATATAATTTTACCTCATTTAGTATAAATTGGAAATTTGCAAGTGACTTGAGTGTGAATAGAAAGAAAGTGAGGTAGAGTGTTGATTTTCATAATAGAGTAAACAGAGAAATGGTGAAACTAATAATTTAAATGTAAATGCATTTAACAGATATCAACAGAACATTTCACCCTAAAACAAAAGAATATTTGTTCTTTTTAGCACCTCATGGTACCATCTCCAAAATCGACCATATAATTGGTCACAAAACAACACTTAAGCAATACAAGAAGATTGAAATAATCCCATGCATCCTATCAGATCACCCTGACCTAAAGCTGGTCTTTAATAAGAGCAAGAGCAACAGAAAGCCACATACACATGGAAAGTGAACAACTCTTTACTCAATGATAACGTGGTCAGGCAGGAAATAAAGAAAGAAATTAAAGACTTCCTGGATTTAATGAAAAAGATGACATATTCTACTGAAACTTATGGGACACAATGAAAGCAGTGCTAAAATGAAAATTCATAGCACTAATTGCACTGATAAAGAAACTGGAGAGATCTTACACTAGCAACTTAACAGAACATCTGAGAGCTCTAAAGCAAAAAGAAATAAACACACCCAAGAGTAGTAGACGGCAGGAAATAGTCAAACTCAGGGCTGAAATCATGTGAATAGAAACAAAGAGAACAATACAAGAATCAACAAAACCAAAAGCTGGTCCTTTGAGAGAATCAACAAGATAAACTGAACTAAAGGGCTCAGAGGCAGTATTCAAATTAAAAATTCAGAAAAGTAAAGGGAGACATATCGACAGAAATGAAGGAAATTCAAAAAAATCTTCAGATCTTATTAAAAAACTGGAAAATCTAGATGAAATGGGTGATTTTCTAAAGAGATACCACATATGAAAAGTTAAATCAAGAGCAGGTAAACTTTCTAAACATAAGGAAATAGAAGTCATTAAAAGCCTCCCAACGAGAGAGAGAGAGAGAGAGAGAGAGAGAGAGAGAGAGAGAGAGAGAGAGAGAAAGAGAGACAGATGGATTTAGTTCAGAATTCTACTAGAACTTCAAAGAAGACCTGATACCAATATTCCTCAAACTATTCCATAAAATAGAAACAGAAGGAAAACTATCTAATTCATTCCATTAAGCCACAATTACTCTGATACCTAAACCACACAAGGACCCTACCAACAATAGAGTAATTGTTTTATAAAACCAAATCCTTTCTAAAATTTCTGTGTGCTAGTGTATTAAATATAGATATCAATAAAATCCCAAATGAAAGCCAGACAAATATGATTAGTGTTGGGTGTTGATCTGAACCAATATTTTATTACCTGGTTTATAAAAAGATTTTGCTCAACATATTTTCAATATTGATGTGACTCATTTTTCTTTATCACTGTAATAGAAAAGTTCTTTAGTCTCCTAAAGAGTAAACTTAAAATACCCTGAGAGAACGCAAATTTTATTATTATTGAAGAGAAAGATATCTTATATAACTATTGGCTATTACTTAAAACTTAATATATGGCTGGAAGAGGAGATACAGATATTTTAGCACTTAACCAGGGTTGGGGATTTAGCTCAGTGGTAGAGCGCTTGCCTAGGAAGTGCAAGGCCCTGGGTTCGGTCCCCAGCTCCGAAAAAAAGAACCAAAAAAATAAATAAATAAAAATAAAAAAAGCACGTAACCACATGCTGCTCATTCAGAATATCCAATCTTTGTTCCCAACACTCAGGTCAGGAGGAAGTCAACTAACTTAAACTCCCCATTCAGAGGAATCTAGTGGTTCTGGGTTTCAGGAACAACTGAAAACATCTGCACATAGAACTACTGATCATAGGGGATCATGATTAAGTATCATTCATGTAGCCTGCATAGTTCTCCACTAAGTCCGTTTTGGCTGTGAGGTTTGCAGTTGTATGGAACTATTGATAGTGGGAGAGGGGTTGGCTTTAACTCTTCATACTGCTCTTGGTACCACTTTCCTCATCTGTTGATCTGAGGTTCCTATCACTCAGGTTTCATACCGGTTTGTGCCTAGTCTTATTGCTATATTATGCCATTTTATGTGGGTAAAATTTTTCTTAAAAAATATTTAAGGATTCAGAGATGGTTTAATTATTTAAGCACTTACTACTTCTAAAGAGTGCAAGAATTTTGGTTCCTGAATCCAAATAGCATTTAACAACCATCAGTTTCAAGGTATATGATTCTTATCTTCCTCACAGATTCTTGGTTATACATGATGCAGAAAATATACTTAGATTCACAGACATACACATAATATAAAACACAGAGAATATAAAATAAATACCTTTTACACATTTGAACATTTTTGGTTGTGATACTTTCCAGGATGTCAAAAACTGTACTCAACAGTAAAAGAAATTTTGGGGAATCACCATTCCTAATTTCAAACTGTATTACAAAGTAATAGTGACAAAAACTGTGTGGTATTGTACAGAGATAGGCAGGTAGTACAATGGAATAGAATTGAAGACCCAGAAATGAACTCACACACCTATGGTCTCTTGATCTTTGACAAAGGAGCTAAAACCAACCAGTGGAAAAAGAAAGATAGCATTTTCAACAAGTGATACTGGTTCAACTGGAGGTCAGCATGTAGAAGAATGCAAATTGACCCATTCTTATCTTCTTGTACAAAGCTCAAGTCGAAGTGAATCAAGGACCTCCACATAAAACCAGATACACTCAAACTAATAAAGAAAAAGTGGGGAAGAGCCTCAAAAATATGGGCACTGGGGAAATTTTCCTGAACAGAACAGGAAAGGATTGAAGGAGCTGAAGGGGTTTGTAACCCCGTAAGAACAACAATACCAACCAACCAGCGCTCCCAGGGACTGAAGCACTATCCAAAGAGCACACATGGACAGACCTATGGTTCCAGCTGCATATGTAGCAGTGAATGACCTTGTTGGGCATCAATGTGAGGACAAGCCCTTGGTCCTGCCAAGGTTGGAACCCCCAGTGACAGGGAGATGGGAAGCAGTGGGTGGTTGGGTTGGGGAACACCCTCATAAAAGAAGGGGGAGTGGGCATGGGACAGAGGGTCTAAGGACGGGAAACCTGGAAAGGTGATAACATTTTAAACGTAAATAATAAATATCTAATAAAATTCTTTGAACATTTTTACATGTGATAGATATTCCATAGGGCTTCCAATCCAGTGGGTTTTAGAAGTACCACTCTTATACAAGGACAGATTTACTGTACTATGATATAAAAGAGAGTTTCTGTGAATGAGCAAAGTTTGGAAATAGAAAACCCCTGACATGTAAAATAAGAAGGGAGTTGTAACCTGGGGAGAATAAGAGAGAAGGATATATAGCAATAAGTATGCTTAACAAAGCTATGGGGAAACCTGTTTTACCAGCTTTTTAATATATTCACACACACACACACACACACACACACACACACACACACACACACACACACATTTCCTAATAAGTCCACATGAGAATCTAAAGTTCTCTCTAAAAGCCATAGATGATCAAATAAAATTTACTGATCATATTGGTGTAAAAAGCCATGGGTCCTTTTGCCCTTTCAGTTGGTTGGTGACAGACATCATAGGGATCCATAAACTCATGTGGGCCATTGTCATCACTCTTGAAATCCTGACATTACTTGTGATGTTGCTAAAAATATCACACACTTTGGTTTGAGAATTTGGAGGAATCAATCTGGAACTGACCTCAAAACCTGCTTCCTAAAGTTTTTATACTGCTACGTGATCCTATGCAGAAAGTCAAAGAAGAAATTTGTCAGTAGTCTTTTACAAAATATGCATTCTGACAGGTAAAATAATGACATGTCTGACAAGATATGGCAAGTGCTGAAATGGACAATGGACTCACTAATATCTTGAGGGTGACCCCCCTCCCCCGCTGATTGTACTTAAGGCCCATTTGATATGACGGAATTCATGCCTGTTATTGTCGATGTAATCTAGAAAACAAACCATTATGAGGTCATAAACCTCATATCTGAGGAGTTCATAATGAAGTGACTACTGAGTGCCTACCTCTAAGTAGGATATAATAAGATAGCATGTATATCCAAGGTTTAGGAACATTGCAGAAACAAACATAGAATTAAAACACTGCATGGCTTGCAGGACTTGAATGAAATAATAGTTTTTGTTTGTTTGTTTTGTTTTGTTTTGTTTTGTTTTTAACATGACAGGGCTGTTATATGCAGAACCTCTTCTCACAATGTGTTGTCTACACAAGATGATACCACATAATATCCTAACATGAGTGGAGGAAAGAATCACAAAATTCTACTCTAAGATAAGAAGCTACATACAAGTGATGGCTGCTACAGGAGAAAAAAATCAGTTTACTTCATTGACAAGATAAGTTATTAATTTTTTTCCTATAAATGCATGGGCTGCATTAATTGTTTTCAAACATTTGTATTATAAGAGATGAAGAACTAGATTAGGAATGTTTGTGTGTTTGTCACAAGACCTCCTGCAAGGTTGGGTGGGAAGAGTAGGTATGATCAAAATGTATTGATCTCTCAAAAATTCCGTGTGTGTGTGTGTGTGTGTGTGTGTGTGTGTGTGTGTGTGTATTAAGTGAAGTTGCTTGATTAAATGATATGCCACTATCTTGACATTATAATATTTTTTTAAAAGCAGTTCCTATATATTCATTTTTCACTGAAGCTTTGAAATTAAAGTCTTTCCTGACAATCACTTTAGAGGTCTTTTTTTTTTGCTCTATTCGCTGATTTATTTTGGTCTTCAAAACTGTGACTACACTGTAGGTGGCATTTGATTATTAGCTATTACATTTACTAAGTGTCTAGACTGATTTAAATGCCCTTAAGCATTTCATGACACACAAAGAGATATGTCCTTCCCTCTCCATAGTCTGCTTTAATAGAATAATTTTCAATTTGCTTTATATAATTCAATAATGCTATAAAACTTTAGAAACATTATCTCATTATATTTTCTTACATGATTCACTTTCTAATTGGCGCCTGTATACTTTAGTTTTCAAAAAAGTCATGCTATTAGATTAAATTTGTCTTCATTTTGTATCCAGTTTTTATAATCTCATCACATACAAAGATTTAACTCTACATATTACAGCTAACCTAGATTTATGAAATCAATGAATGAATTCTAGACAAAACCCAAACACTCCCATTTACTCTGTGATTTAGATGATTACCAGTGCATAGTAATGGTATAACTGGAGCTATGTTCATGACCAAACATATAAATACATCCGTAAATATTTTTTATTTAGTTCATAAATAAATTGCATAGTTCTGTGCCCATTTATTAAAAGGAGATTATAGATTTGTTATTTTAGGCAAATATTCACTTACTTCAGTCAATTTGTCTTAAAAACACCATCTATATCTGCTTAATTTCTTTTATGCATATGAATGTGTGATATGTTTATCAGATGCATAAAATGTATGATGCCTTGGAAATGAAGTTATAGGAGGTCGTGAGCTCTCACGTTGGTTTTCAGAATGGAACATAATTTCAGCGAATAAAATTTGGAGAGTTGTTCGAGATGATGTGGTAATACTGACCATGTTCACTGACATGGAGAGTCAGATGGTAGACTACATGTATTACAGATAGTGGACATAAAGCATGGGGACACTGGCAATTGAGAATGGAGAAGTTAATAAAGTGAAACCTATGATTGTGTCACCTTACCATCTGCAGAATTTCCAAGTAGAAACTTGTGGGTCATAGAAGATAAAAATGATGTAGATAAACGAGGGTCTGCTTTTGTTTTTGCACAGAACAAAATGAATACAGGTCCACAAATCTATTGCCAATTATAAAAGAGCCATAGAAAACCTACTTAAAAACACTTAATCTATTTAGCACCCATTTAATCATATTGTTCAGGACATGGATGGAAGAAAATAACACAAATTAAGAAAAGTAATACCTTAAAATGTTATAAAAATTTGAAGTCTCAATGAAGACAATAAATTGTTTACACCTATTTCCATAATCACCAGAATATTTTAATTCATGAGGCATTAAGTAGCATACTTCAACATATACTCTCATAGTTGAGAGGAAATATAGTCTCACATTTAACATTGATCTGACTTCTCTTGGTCAAACTTAACAACCTGACAGAAATAAAATTCTCTCAATGAATTAGTTTATGAGTCAGTGGATTGTCAAGGTCATTTTTGGAAACACATACTATGATGTACCTAAAGTTTATAATGTGTCACTGGTTCCAAAATTAAAGGATACTTTAACTATTCTAGAAAATTATCAACAGAACTACACAAAGCAGCCATTTCAAATATAGAGGAATTTTAGTTCAGCAACATGTCTGTGATCTCTGACAGGAGATCACATCCAAAGACCTTCTAGATCTATATGATCATTCCAGAATGTAGACATGCACTGGATTACAGTATGTTCTGGCTGGTATACAGAAATACCCTCACTATACACCCTTAATACCAAACCACGAAAGAAAGAGTAACTTGTAGAAGGAAGTAACCAATTCTGAGAGTGAAATCTAATTGAGGAACCAACAAAGTAATGAATCAGAGAAAGATTTGACAGAATGAGCTAGAGATAGGATATGCCCAACCCTCAGGAGAACAGAAAGAACCACTCAGAGTCAGCTGCGCGTCAGTACAGTGACTGCGGTGCCCTGGAGTTGAGTTCATTTGTGAGTTTGGCCATTCAGTACAGGTCAGCAAAGGCGG
Organism: Rattus rattus; assembly: GCF_011064425.1. NCBI lineage: Eukaryota > Metazoa > Chordata > Mammalia > Rodentia > Muridae > Rattus > Rattus rattus. The sequence goes on along the minus strand of NC_046165.1, from coordinate 33,902,020 downwards.
CAGAAGCCATGGAATTAGAAGGAAGCAGAAGACAAGAACAAATGACGAGAATAAGTTTCAGAACAAGCAGAACATCTCACTGAGGAGATGATAGAAGCCAGCCTGAATCAGTTATCTAGAAAAGGCTTTGGAGCCAGAACAGCTGAGTTGAACCAGCTGTCCAGAGTTCCTAAAGAACTAGAAAGGGTGAGTTTATTTAACAGTAAATCTGTGCAATGGCATCTTCTATAGCAGGAGAATAAAAGTTACTTTTATGTTCAAGTAACAAATAATATGATCTCACAGTTTCGGATGTGAACCGTTTGAAATTATAGTTCCAAGATAAATAGATTATTGATGCCAGACTTTTTCTCTAATGGCTGTCTTTGGAATGTTCAAAAAAAATTTACAGATATCGTTAATAGACAGCAATATGTAATCCATAAGAGGGCAAGTGGGGAATTAAGAAACTAACAATATTAGAGCAGTTGTTTTGAATTTCTGAGAACTGAACTCAAGGAATGATGCAATGCAGGTAAGATTCCATCACTGTTACTTCTGAAACCATAACCTAGGAAAGTTTTTCACATTAGACTTAAATGTGTCTTCTAGTTCAGCTTATCCTTAAACATGCTATGCTGCTTCTTCAATCTCCCAAGTGACTATGATACCCAGCTTATATCATCAAGTGGGGACAAATAAGTCTAAAAATATTCCATAGGATAAAGGAAGTAAATGAAATAAATAATGATGTCAGAAATTTCAAAGGATTACATTTTCAAAATTTGCAACAGAAGGAACATGTTAAATAGAAATTTGGAAGGAGAAGAGGATCCAACTGACAGGAATTACTTTTTAATTAGATGTGTGTGTGTGTGTGTGTATGTGTGTGTGTGTGTGTGTGTGTGTGTGTGAGAGAGAGAGAGAGAGAGAGAGAGAGAGAGAGAGCAAGTTATTGAAAATAGAATGACAGAGAATCAGAGAGTTGCATTCAATACAAACTAAGGTGATCGTAAATGAAACAAAACATTGCAGACTTTAAGATAATTATTAAAACCAAATTAAAGATACCGTGTTAAAAACTGCCAACTCTGAGCAAAAAATGAGGTTGAAGAACACAGTATTTTACTGTTTTTTATTAATGGAAAACATTATTAAAGTAGTCTTCACACAAATGTGTTTGGCTTATTCATAAATGCTTCTAATGTCAGAACACCAGAAGAAACAGGATCCAGATTTAAAATTATCAGGCTTTGAGGCTCTCATTAAATAGTGAACTAAACAGCAAAAATATACTGTTTTGGAAAAACACGTAGGTAAAATATCATTTAATAGTCCATACAATAATCAAGAGAATGATGCTGTTCTTTTTTTGAGTTTATAATAAGTATTGGGTTATCTAATATTTAGTAAAAAATATAATTAATTTAAATTTGCTTTATATCCAATGTTAGATAACAAATAAAATCATTTAAAGTAAATGTATAAAATTGATATACAAGTTTAATGTCAATTTAAATTTTTTTCAGTTAAATAACAATAAAGACTAAAAAGGAAATAAAAAGTGAATATAAATATGACATATTTATGCATAACTACATCAATAATTTTATAAATAAATTTTTATGCTGCAAATTCCAAGGTAACTATCAGATTTATTAAAGTTTATCATTCACATATCTGTTATTTCCAAAACATACATCATTAAACATAAAATTACATACATTTTGAAATTTAAAAGAAACCTTAGGTTACTATTCAGTAACTTGAAATGACTAGTTTTATGAAAGCAATAGTAAGCTGGTTGAGAAAAGGAAAAGCTGAAAACTGAAAAGAAATAAATTATCAATAAATGTTTTGAAATTTCTTGGATGATGATTAATAAATATACAAAGATTTGCTGACAAAAGACGCACAAAGCCAACACATTGACCACTAAAATTTGCTAAGGAAATCAAACTTCTGTAACATCAAGGATAAGTTGGGTCAGAATACTCAAAATGACTTGGATGTCAGTCACATTCAAATTGAAGAATGTGTTTGATTTAATTCTGGTCTACACAGTGTAGGATTACTTACGCTTGCTGCAGAGTTAAAACAGTCGAAAAAGTCAAAAAAGAATAAGTTTTTAAAACTCCCCATAAAACCACAATGCAACTGTCCACGTGTGTCACACCCAAACTCACACATGCATTGCTGCAATTCATTATCTCATCATATACATGAAAAATATTTTAAATACAGTTCAAAGTAATTACACTTAGCAAAAACCATTTCTCAATTATGCTTGAAAAACACAAAACTACATAGGGATAATATATTGCCCACATTTCTTAGCACATTGAAATGCTAATCATAATTGTGTACCACATCAGAGGATAAAAATAATGGAGTCAAAATTTAACAGGAAATCTTAATTTCCGCTTGGTAAAGTCAAAGAATTAAATATTTTTTAAAAATATAAAAATTCATGGAATTTATGGATTGTATATAGAAGAGAAGCTCAATAACAGACTGTGCCCACTCTGCAAATATTTTGAATACAAAGATGATACATGGATGCATAAGAAGTCCTTTCCAGCAATAAAGGAAATTTATGTCAATAAGAATATCACTGGTGAAATTGTGCTCAATGAAATAAGCCATATCCAGACAAAAATAGGTGATTGAGAGATGGCTCATAGGGAAAGGGTACGTGCTGTCCTTGCGAAGAATCAGGGTTCTGAGAACTCACAAGGCTGATTATAATTATTTGAAACACCCATTCCAGGGTTTCAGACATTCTCCTGTAGGCACCATGCATAAACCACACACACACACACACACACACACACACACATACACACACACACATAGACATACATACACACACACAAGGAGATCATTAATATGCATAAAATAAAAGTACATATACATTTTAAAATAAAAATTTTCTATCTTATATATATGCCAAGTCCACACTGTCAAATTTACAGACAAAATATATTGCATGATAAATACTAATGTAGGAAGGTTAAAGGCACTGAGATAATGGTTGTCCAAGAAAAAAAGTTTCTAGTCATGCATGCTGTGTGTGCTTACAAACATAGAGTATACAGTGTGGAAACTGTATCAAAAGAGATCAAAATGGACACATATTCAAGTGTGAGTAGTGAGAGATTAATTTGTTCATTAGCTTGAACATGGAAATAATTTCACAATGCATGTGTATATCAAGTTCTTATGTTGAGCATTTTAAATGTATACTTTATTATACAAATTAAATTATTAAAGCCAAAGTATACTACGAGAATATATTTTACTGAGAAAATATGTCCATCATAATTTTATATGGAGAATAATATCACAGTAAGAATTATTAGCACAAATAAAGATGTTAGGAAGAATCTTAAATATCAGAAGTCACAAAATATAATTGAAAAAGAAAAGCGCAATGCATCATTTCTACCTATACACTGGTCTTATGGATACTGGCTGTGTTACCAATGGCAGGCAAGCCTGATAAATGCTGTAATTTTCATAGACTGTTGTTGTGACTGCAAATGAAATATTCACTTTGGGAAACAAACCATGGCATTCTGCCTCTATGCATCCATCCAAGATTAAAAAAAGCATATGCCTATAACAAAACTTGTATGAAAATGTTCATAATAGGATTTATAGTTCCAAAATATTGAACATGGCCATATGTTCATCAATAGGCAAATGGATAAACAACTTTTGAAATATCTGTACATGTAGAAACTGCTCTGTAATTAAAATATAAAATATTAAATAAATAGGACATATGTATATTTTTAAGAACTAAAGTTTTTAAAACTGTAATTGGGGAAGGAACATAAACAAAGGAGACTCTCATTTCATTCACATACATTTTTGTAAAGTATGAAATGTTTTTGAGACAGAATTTCACTCTGTATTGAAATGCAAGGCATTGACTAGAGTAGTCTGCCTTAGAACTTGTACTTTTCTTCCTGGCCCAGTGGGATTACACCCTGTAATAATGTCATTACTACCCTGGCTGTCATCCACATGCTAAATATAAATACTTTTGTCTTTATACAATATATACATACATAAAAGTATTTTATATACATAGAAAAATTTAATTTTATATGTTAATGAAAACTCATGAGCAAAATTATAAGTATTATGATTAAAAAGAAACTGGGGTGTTATGATTATAAAGGTACTGTTCTATAATATTTAGTAGTCATTGGTTTATAAGTACATTTGAGATCACATATCCACATCACTAATTCTTCATATTCAAAATAACATAATATTAAATTTTACTTTAAATATTTAACTTTGAAACAAATATTTGTGTTTTTGAGAATTCTTTTTCACTTCAAACAATATCATTGAAATTAAAAGATCTTTACTTGAGTCCGAGCTTAAGGAGCATTAGGTTTCCAATACAAACTGGACTAATAAGTACCTTCCCCTTAAAAATTTATGTCAGTGTTTTATCCTTAGGATAACTAAAACCTTGAAATGTCAACAAACATGAAAAATGTAAAATGGACCTTTTGATCAATGAATGAGCCACTGAAGCATGAGTCTCATAGATTTCTTCTTTTTTGTCCTGTTTCTTGGGCAAACAATGTCTAGTGCGAAGAGATGCTATTAACTGTTTATTACTGAAAAGAGAATTTTATACCATTCTTCTTGGAATAAAGTAGTACTTTCAGTGCAGTGTAGTCTATGGATGTTGGAAAGAATCTCTGAAAAATAATTTAATTCGTTGACTGAAAACCTTTCTTTTTCACATTCCCATCTTCTTTTCTATCCTTCCTATGACTCATCTCTTCTATTCATTTTGCCAGTAATGAGAGTTGAATAATATTATTGGGGAAAATAACACAGATCTAATATTTTATTTCAGAAAGTTCCTTTAAAAGTGGCCCATATCCCATAAGAAAATAGAAGAAGTCATTAAATATCTAAAAAAAAAAAAAAGCCAGGGCCTGATGGATTTATTTCAGAATCCAACCAGATCTTCAAAGAAGACCTGATACCAACTTCCCTCAATTATTCCATAAAATAGAAACAGAAAAAAGCACTAACGAATTCTTTCTATAAAACCACAATTTTTCTAAACCACACAAGGATCCTACCAAAAAGTAAACTTCAGAACAATTTCTCTCTTATGAATATCAATGCAGAGATACTCAATAAAATTCTTGCAAACAGAATCCAAGAACACATCAAAAACACCATTCAACATGATCAAGTAGACTTCATCTCTGGGATGCATGGTTGGTTCAATATAGAAAAATCCATTAATGTAATCCACAATAAAAAATACTCAAAGAAAAATATCACATGATCATCACCTTAGATGCAGAAAAAGCATTTGCCAAAATACAATACCCTTTCATGTTAAAAGTATTGAGAAAGTATCCAAAATATACAAAAGAACTCAAAAAGTTAGACCAGGGAGACAAATAACCCTATTAAAAAATGGGGTTCAGAGCTAAACAAAGAATTCACAGCTGAGGAATGCGAATGGCTGAGAAACACCTAAAGAAATGTTCAACATCTTTAGTCATCAGGGAAATGCAAATCAAAACAACCCTGAGATTTCACCTCACACCAGTGAGAATGGCTAAGATCAAAAACTCAGGTGACAGCAAATGCTGGCGAGGATGCGGAGAAAGAGGAACACTCCTCCATTGTTGGTGGGGTTGCAGACTGGTACAACCATTCTGGAAATCAGTCTGGAGGTTTCTCAGAAAATTGGACATTGAACTGCCTGAGGATCCAGCTATACCTCTCTTGGGCATATACCCAAAAGATGCCCCAACATATAAAAAAGACACGTGCTCCACTATGTTCATCGCAGCCTTATTTATAATAGCCAGAAGCTGGAAAAGATGCCCTTCAACAGAGGAATGGATACAGAAAATGTGGTACATCTACACAATGGAATATACTCAGCTATCAAAAACAACGACTTTATGAAATTCGTAGGCAAATGGTTGGAACTGGAAAATATCATTCTGAGTGAGCTAACCCAATCACAGAAAGACATACATGGTATGCACTCACTGATAAGTGGCTATTAGCCCAAATGCTTGAATTACCCTAGTGGCCTAGAACAAATGAAACTCAAGACGGATGATCAAAATGTGAAGGCTTCACTCCTTCTTTAAAAGGGGAACAAGAATACCCTTGGCAGGGAAGAGAGAGGCAAAGATTAAAACAGAGACTGAAGGAACACCCATTCAGAGCCTGCCCCACATGTGGCCCATACATATAGAGCCACCCAATTAGACAAGATGGATGAAGCAAAGAAGTGCAGACCGACAGGAGCCGGATGTAGATTGAACCTGAGAGACACAGCCAGAATACAGCAAATACAGAGGCGAATGCCAGCAGCAAACCACTGAACTGAGAACGGGACCCCCGTTGAAGGAATCAGAGAATGAACTGGAAGAGCTTGAAGGGGCTTGAGACTCCATATGTACAACAATGCCAACAACCAGAGCTTCAGGGACTAAGCCACTACCTAAAAGACTATACATGGACTGACCCTGGACTCTGACCTCATAGGTAGCAATGAATATCCTAGTAAGGGCCCCAGGGGAAGGGGAAGCCCGGGGCCCTGCAAAGACTGAACCCCCAGGGAACTAGACTGTGGGGGGGGGGGCGGCAGGGGGGGGGGGGGGGGGAGGGGAACACCCATAAGGAAGGGGGGGGAGGGAAGGGGATGTTTGCCAAATGTACATAAGAAAAAAAAAAAAAAAAAAAAAACAAAAAAAAAAAAAAAAAAAGTATTGGAGAGAACAGGAATTCAAGATCCATACACAACCATAATAAAAGCAATTTACAGCAAACCAACAGCCAATATCAACTTAAATGGAGAAATACTTGAAACAATTCCACTAAAACCAGGGACAGGAAAAGGATGCCCACTCTCCCTACATCTATTCAATGTAGTATTTTAAGTACTAGCTAGAACAATAAGACAATAAAAAGAGATCAAAGGGACACAAATTAGCAAAGAAGAAATAAAGGTATCACTATTTTCAGATGATATGATAGTATACATAAGCAACCACAAAAATTCTACCAGAGAACTTCTTCAGCTGGTAAACAACTTCAGCAAAGTGGCCAGATAAATTTAACTCAAATAAATCAGAAGCATTCCTTTATAAAAATGATGAACAGACAGAGAAAGAAATTAGGGAAACAATTCCTTTCACAATAGCCACACTAATATAAAATATATTTGGGTAACTCTAACCAAACGAATGAAAGATCTGTATGACAATAACTTCATGTTACTCAAGAAATAAACCAAAGAAGATCTCAGAAAAATGGAGCAATCTTCTATGCTCATGGATTGGCAGAATTAACATAGTAAAAATGGCCATTTTACCAAAGACAAGCTACAGATTCAATGTAATTCCCATCAAAATCCCAACACAAAATCCAACTTCGAGGACATGATAAGAGCAATTCTCAAATTCATCCAGAAAGGAAAAAAAATCTGAATAGCAAAAACAATTTTTGATAATAAGAGAATGGCTGGGGGACTCACCATTCCTTATCTCAAGCTATACAGCAAAGCAATAGTGAAAAAAATTGCATGCTATTGGCACAAAGACAGACATGTTGATGAATGGAATAGAATTGAAGACCTAGAAATAAAACCACACAATTATGCACACTTGATCTTTGACAAAGAAGTCAAAAATATACAATGGGAAAAAGCATCTTCAATAAATTGTGCTGGTCTAACTGGCTGTCTGTATGTAGAAAAAGGAAAATAAACCCATACTTATCACCATGCACAAAGCTTAAGTTGAAGTGGATCAAAGACAACTAAAAACCAAACACACTGAATCTAATAGAAGAGAAAGTGGGAAGAAGGTAGAAGAGCCTTGAATTCTTTGGCACAGGGAGTAATTTCCTAAACAAACTCCAATGGCTCATGGTCTAAGATCAACAATTGATAAATGGGACCTCATTAAACAGGAAAGCTTCTGTAAAATAAATGATATAGTCGATAAGACAAATTAGCACCTTATAGATTGGGGAAAAAATCTTCACTAATCCCATATCTGATAGAGGGCTAATATCGAAAAATATTTAAAGTACTAAAAAAGCTAACCACCACCAAAAAAACCAAAAACCAAAAACCAAAAAAAAAAAAAAAAAAAAAAAAACAAAAAACAAAAAAAAAACCCCAATACATTAAAAAATGGTGTATAGAACTAAACCAAAAATTCATAACAGAGGAAATGAGTGGCTGAGAAGCACCTAAAGAAATGCTGAAAGTCTTTACTGATCAGAGAAATCCAAATCAAAACGACCCTGAGATTCCCCCTTATACCAATCAGAATGGCTAAGATCAAAATCTCAAGTGACAACACAGGTTGGCAAAGATGTGGAGAAAGAGGAACACTACTCCATCACTGGTAGGATTTCAAACTGATACAGTCACTGGAAATCAATTTGGATGTTCCTCAGAAAACTGGAAATAGATCTACCTAAGGACCCAGATATCAACCTTGAGAGTATACCCAAAAAAGCCCGACCATGCCACAGGGGCATGTATTCCACTATGTTCATAGTGGCTGCCTTATTTGTGATAGCAAGAAGCTGCAAACAACCCAGATGCCCCATGACAGAAGAATGAATATAGAAAATGTGGTTTATTTACACAATGGAAATCTACTCAGCTATTAAGAATAAGGACATACTGAGTTTTGCAGGCAAATGATGAAACTAGAAAATATTATCCTGAGTGAGGCAACTCAGACCCAAAAATACATGTACTGTATGTTCTCACTAATATGTGGATATCAAAAAAAAAAAAAAAAAAAAAAAACAGAGTACACAAGATATAGTCCCCAGAACTCAAAAAGTTAAACAAGCTGAAGTGCCCAAGTGAGGATGCCTTAGTCCCACTTGGGAGGGAGAAGAAAGCGACCACAAGGGAGTAGGGAGAGAGGGACAGGAGAGGGAAAAGGGGATGAGGGTGGAAGGAGAGGGTAACATGAACTGGTATTGGGTGGGGGAAAATGACTGAAGCCCTGAGGGCCAGCAGAAAGAATGAAAACAGGCATCCTCAGGAGGGAGGAGGTTGGGAGGACCCCCAGAATGTACCAGAGACCTAAGAGATGAGAGACACTCAGGATTCTATGTGGGGAGGGGGAACTCTAGATAAAATGCCCTACAGAGGGGAGAGGGAATTTGTTGAATCCACCTCCAGTAGAAAAACAGCATTAAATTAGGAATGGAGTTGTTATCCCACAGTCAACACACTGACCCATAATTCTTCCTGCCTGAAAGAATTGCAGGGATGGAATTAGAGAAAAGCCTGAGGAAAAGAATGCCCAGTTATAGTCCCAAAGTGAGATCCAGCTCAAGGGAGACCCCAAGACCTTTCATGAAAGCATTACTGAGGCTATGGGGCACTCGAAAATAGGGACCTATCATGACTGCCCTCCGAAAGGCCCAACTAGCAGCTGAAAGTCAGATGCAGATATTGACAACCAACCAATGGACAGAAGCTGCTGACCCCTGTGGTTGAATTAGTGAAAAGCTGAAGGAAGCTGAGGAGGAGGACAACCCTGTAGGAGGACCAGCAGTCTCAGTTAACCTGGACCCCCAATATCTCCCAGACACTGGATCACCAACCATAAAGCATATACCCACTGAGATGAGGTCTCTAACACAAATGCATCAGAGAACTCCTGTATCTGTGTTCAGTCAGAGAAGATGCACCTAACCTTCAAGATGCTAGAGGCCCCAGGGAGTTTAGAGGTCTGGTGGGGTGGGTGGGGTGGGGACATCCTCGTGAAGAGAGGGGTTTAGGTGGGTAAGTATGTATTGGAGGGTGGACTGGGATGGAATACGATCTGAAGTGTAAAAATAAATAAATAAATAAATAAATAAATAAATAAATAAATAAATAAATAATAGAGAAAATTTTGTACATATTTACAAGATTAAGAGTAATCAATTGTTTGGAATACTGGAGAAATCAATCAGGGGCTAATAGTCCTTATTCTTAAAGGATCACGATTCAGTTCCTAGCATCCACACTGAGGGGCGCTATACCGTATATCATCAGTTTCAGAAGATTCAACAACTTCTTCTGAACTACACACTTGATCTCTTTCTCCCACTCTCTCTTTTTTTGTCTATCTATTAATCTGTCTCTCTGTGTCTGTCTCTCTGTTTCTCTGCCTCTCTTTCTCTCTCTGTCTCTCTCTCTCTGTGTCTCTCTCTGTGTCTCTCTCTGTGTCTCTCTCTGTGTCTCTCTCTCTCTCTCTCTCTCTGTCTCTCTCTCTCTCTCTCTCACACACACACACAAGTTTCAAACAAAATACTTAAATATAATTTTATTTTTGATTGGGGAAAGGTCATGCATTTGATTTCTTGTATCCACATGGTAAAACACCACTGGCTGAAAATCTAGCTCCTAATTTTTTCTATGCACTGAAGCATGTGGTGCACTTAGATACCTACAGACAAACATATGTAGCAAAACGTAAAATAAATTAAAAAGTTAATCAATTGTCTTTAAATATATTCATTTTCATATATGTATATATGATACAATATATTTGTATTTAATAATTCCATCTTGATTTATTATCTTTGATATGAATAGTGTACACACACACACACAAAGCTTCTTATGGTTTTAGAACACATACAGATACTTGTAAAATTAAAACAGACAAAAATGACTTGGCAATTAGAGGCTTTAGAAATGCCCATCTAGGGCCCAGCAATAGAATGTTTCCCTTGTCTGTGGTGCAAAAGAGGCAGAAATTTGCTTTAAGACCACTGTTGAAACGAATGACATCCATTCTAGACAATGTCAAATGTAAACTTTCATGCCCCAACTATAGCGATATCACAACCTGACAACCAGCTCTAAGCAAGACAAAATGGCGAGTGTCGGCACCTTTATACCATTAGTTTTCTTGAAGATGTTGATACTTTCATTTTTGTACCTATTTAGTAAGACCACATTACATGTCCTTTTGTACATACCCTTGTTTATGTTTGTCCCCGTTTTTCTCCCTGCTCTCCAGACATGACTGGGAAAGCTGTAGCCTATCTCCTAATTTCAGCTTTAACTTTTATGGATCTTTCCCCGAGGCTGCATGACAGTTTTGCTGAAATGGAGCCAAGGCATCTCAGATGATCACACACAGGGTGGTCTGTCTGCTGCTTTCACTTTCCAAACACCCGTGACTATGTGAATTTGTTTTGTGTTGTGCTAGGAGCACCTTCTGTCCAAGTGCCTGTGGCTTTCTGATTCATCTCAG